>NC_133543.1:32043603-32046103 GCF_048773025.1 Camelus bactrianus | reverse complement strand
TGCCTGGCTTTTATAGCCTCTAGTAATTATATCAGCAGCATGGAGTCTATTTTTATCTCTTTTGAATGTGTGCAACATAAATGTCAAACACCATAAAATCTCTTTTTAGCGTGTACCTTGTGTGCACGGTATTGAAAAGTGATGCAGCACTCAGAGAGATGTTGCGCTTCGAGGTCAGACAGATGAAAAATGGAAAACTCAATTTCACCACTTAGCTGCCTGAACTTTCAATAAGTCCCTTATCAGCCTGAACTTTTAGCTGCTGCTTCTGCAAAATGGAATTCTGCTGCTCCCCTTAGGTGGGGTGGGGGGAACCGCAGCTAGTTTAATGTCTGGCTGCCCCCTTTCCCCAGCAGGTGCCTCCAAACTCTGAAATTTTATGTTTCACGCTTAAATGTTATGAACTTCCAATGCCCTCCAGTGCCCTTTGCCAAACTTAGACCCAGAGAAATAACTAAATCTTACAGACCCAGTGGAACTACTGTAAATTATCATAGGATCCAGTCACAAAATTTTTATAGGAGAGAAATATATAGAACCTACTCTCACGTAACACTGTCCCTGGACTTAGCAAGTAGTGACCATAACAGCAACAGCAACAATCATACCTAGCATTTATTAAGCACTTATTATGCGCCAGGCTCTCGGTCCTTCACATGTTTGGACACATCTAATCTTCCCAACCACCCAGAAAGATAGATACTGTCATCGTCGCCCGTTTCATAGAGGAAGACACTGAAACAGGTTAACTAATCTTACCCAAAGTCACAAGTTAGTAAGTAGAGGAGCTAGAATTTAAGTGGTGTGAGCCCAGAGCCCACAGAAAAAGAAACTGTATGAAAGAAGAGTGCTTACATCTGAGCTTTTCAAACTTCTGGTATGAGGTCATTTCCTCTTTTTCCACTTCCTTTCTGGAGTTGGCCCATTAGGGCAGCCAGATGGGCCTGTCGGAAGGACATGTAAACCTGGGGTCCCTCACTCAGCTTCTGGAAGGAGGCACCACGCTTCCAGGGCTAACACGGCGTGTCTGAGTGGTCTGGTGCCTTTGTTATGGCTGGTTGATTTGTCTTTAATTTAACATAGGTGGGGGTGGGGAGAAGACTCTAGAGAGGTGTGGGAAGTGTGTTCGTCTCTAGTCAAAGGTATCCTGTCATAGAGAAGAAACAAGAAGGGAGTAACTCGCAGACGTGGAAGGAATAGGAATAAAAAATACAGGGTGTGTTTGATGGCCACAGACAAGATCTAGTGTTCAAAGAAAGAACATACTTAGGTATATCAGACGTGTAATAAATACCGTGTATCTTATGGGCAAGTGAATAAGAGCCATTTATATAAATATTCTCCACTTTCTCATATGCTACTTGTTAATTATCTCAGTCATGTTTCTACTGTTACCGTTGCTTAGAGCAGGGGAGGCCAACACTGTCAGGACTCACTCGTTTGTAAGGTTAAAGCTATTGCTGACCAGGTACTGAGCATCCAGAGAAATGCTTGCCTGTAAAACGGAACAGGGGTGTGAAGAATTTAGATGGTGACATTTAGAGAAGTATGATAACTTGTAAACACCAAAGTGCTTCAACTTTTATCAAACTTTAAAATCAGCCTTCTGAAATTTACGGTTATTAAGCTTGATCCTCAGTCTTTGCTATGGTGCCCTGATGAGTCATCAAAAAAACTCATAAGTGGAAGTGTTTGAGAGAAGAGGAAAAGGAGGGTAGATTGATTAATGATCATTACAGTAGCCTGGGATCTAGGCATACCCATGGTAAAGAGCACTGTGCCCTGGATAAAGATTGATCTAAAAGAGCCCCCAGAGCCTTGCTGAAGATAAGATGTATGTGTAACATGTTCTGTGAGGACAGAGTCCTCAAGACAAAATATGTATGTCTTCCACGTTAACTCAGTGGCAAAATTGTTCACTGACTAGGCTGGAGAAAGGAAGAAGAGGGGATGTGGAAAGCAAGGAAGGAAAATTCAGTGTCCTTTGACCCCTGACATAGGGGCCTATTTGAGAAAATGAAAGGAGCTGATGCGTGGAGTCTTCTGAGGGCGTCATATGAACATACGAAATTTTGTTGCCCACCCCGTGCAAGCATGCTTGGACGTGATCCTTGATTGGTGGGCCAGCCTTCAACTAGGCATTCCCAATTCTAACTGTCCATATAAAAGTTAGAACTTGAGCTCTTGATTTCAAGAAAAGAAGGAAAAGGAAGAAGGAGGGAGGTGTGTGTGGGGTGCGGGTGGGAAGTGGCATTGCAGATAGAAGATCCCCAGGTCTGACCTCCTCAGAGTGGCTGATGCAACAAATTCAACCTAATAGTAAAAGCCTGGATATGTTTTTTATTTATATGTAAAGAGTTAAATTTCATAACCTTCTGGGCACTGAGATCATTGAAACAGCAAAGCTACCAGTAATTATAATTCTGAGATTCTCTAAAGTGGAAAGTCTGTGAGTGCTGCCAAGGATGACAGTGCCTTTGCCACGCAGGTGAGGTTCTTG
>NC_133543.1:32031103-32033603 GCF_048773025.1 Camelus bactrianus | reverse complement strand
TTGCCAGATAAAAATCCTTGAAGAAGAGCCACATCCTGTTTTTAGTGGCATAGTACCTGGAAATCAAACTTTGGGGAGGAAAGGATAGGATAAAAGGCTAGGGTTCAGGTAGAGAGGCTTAGAATGTCCCCCAGTGCTTCCTACACAAAAAAGACATTCTAAGAAACCAACCAGGCCATAACCTATTGGCTCAAATATAAATGTTCTCCAAACATCTACAAGATTTAGGAAACCAAATGACTCATAAAATTTCAAAGCACTTCTTTTAAACTTTAAGCCATATTATCAGAAGAGACATTTTTAAAATGAGATTACATGTCTAGATCACGTATTAGCTGAAGGATTAGTATACTCTGTCCCATAGTGGGCCTCCTACTTGAGGACCCTTTGGCAAATCAATTTGTAAGTGAAGGACCAACACCAAAATTGTGACTGCACACAGTCAGATCTTCTTTCCCCACAAGTTGCCACACACCACACACAACAGCAGACAAAAGAAGACACCGGAGCCATGGTCCCCTCTTTACATTACTTCTGTGGTGATCAGCGTTTTAGGCTTCACGGAGTGCAATCACACTTGCAACTTCGTAGGCTCCTCGTGGCAACCGCATAGACAGGGAACCCATTATCTTTATCTTTTCTCATTTGTACCAAGCTTCCTTGGCTGATAGGCCAAGGCCACACAGCTGGTTACGTGTTGGGACTGGGACAAGAAGACAGGTCTTCAAGCTCGTAATTCTGGGAACTGCCTCTTTATTTCTATTGTTTCCAAACTATTGCGGGAAACATGGGTGTATTGTTAGATTCTGGTAATTGATCAAATTGGTAGGCTTCTATAAATCAAATTAAAGGGATCCACAGAAGTAATAATCATCAAAAACAATTTAAAATTAAGCAACAATCTTCATTTGGGGGCATGAAAACACTCCAGAGTTCCAGGGATTTCCATTCCCTTCCTCTGACCATGTGGAGTTTAAGTTTAGACTGCATTCTTCACTGGGAATGTGTATTATTATGTATCTTTCATATGTATGTATGTGTGGCTGTTGTTGTCCTAAGACGTGCTTTCAGTCTCCAGCTTTCCCACCAACTGGCTGTAGGGCCTTAGATGAGTCATTTGACCTCATTATACCTGTATTACCTCCTTTGTCACCTGTCCAGGGTTGACTTCAAGTGTCCTTCTGGCACTACCATTTTATAATGCTGCGTCTCCCAATATATAGTAAGCTTCCTGGGGTGAGAATAGCACATCCCTGTATCCTCTGGACTCAACACATTGTAGGTATTTAATAAATGTTTGATAATGGCTTTGGAAGACTTACTGGCACACTTAGCTTGAGCGGAGTTATAGAAAATCATTATTGATCTCCTTATTAACAATTAACTGTCTATAATCTGCATATATAATTTTCCTTTACCTCAATAAACTGCTTCTGGTGAAGATGAAGTATCGCCCCTTAACTTCAGTTCTTTTGCGTGGTAATGCATGATTAAGCGATATCTTATTTGTACTGTAACTGACAGAATAATGTAGAGAAAGCATAGAAGTACGAAAAGGGGTTAGTTAGGTAACTTTGTATAGGGCATCTTCAGAACAACTGTTCTGGCATTTCAAATGCCAAGCTAATTATCAGCAATGTTTAAACGCTATGATAGGCCATTTTTGCAAATACTGAAAATTTCCGTCAGGTATGGACATCATAAAAATGTCAGGTTTTGCTGCTATCCTGTTACATGTCACCAGAATACAAAATCTGAAAAAAAGTTACATCAATAGACAATAAAGAGAAACCATTATTTGTTTTGCATATGACTAAAATTAATTGGTACAGTGATAATATTTAGAGTATTGTTTACTTAAAAGGAAGAATAGAGAGAGTTTAATATAATGCAATCTGGTGAGGTGAAAGTAATGCTTATTATAGATAAACTTTGAAGCCTTTTAAATACAGGTTTTTAGTAATGCACGTTGAGATATAACTTTCCAGGCCCATTTGCTATCAAGCAAATTTAAGTATCAGCTTTATACCCTTTGGTAACCCCATATTACACATACAGTTTTAGAGAAAATGAAACTTTAGTATGATTCCACATAAAATGGTGAGCCATGCTAATAATTCATATGCACTTCATATGCAAATAGTTTTATCTTATCCATCAATTATCATGTAAACATGGTATCACATGGCAAATTTCCCTGTAATACTGTACCGTACCTGTATATAATTATGGGTGCATTTTGCCAATGCAACTGTTACACAGAATTGTAATTAATTCCTCTGAAGATTACTGGGAGAGTTTTGGATACTGATGCTGTTTTTGGACATTTATTACTGCTCTTTAGTTGGCTTTTTGCTGTGCCTCAGAGACAGATGTAAAATTAGTGTCTATTTTGAGCCAGCAAACAGTACATCTTTCCTCTTGTTTATTGAATTGCAGAAAGGAATTCTTTGGGCTCCCACTTCTTTGTGGTTTTGAAGTAACTGTCTGTTTTTCTGCC
>NC_133543.1:31991103-32026103 GCF_048773025.1 Camelus bactrianus | reverse complement strand
TACTAGAGTTTCCACCCTTAAAGGAATAATTAATAACGATATAACAAATGTACAGCTCCAAACTTCTGGGAAAAAAAGTTTAATTTTCAAAAATTAAGATCAATAATTGAAAAACAGCCAAAACAGCCATGTCAAGCTGTAGTAGTCTGTGACCATGGCAGCTTTTTTGTGTTGGTCGTGGATCATAATTCTAAGTGTTTTAATATACAATAATCCATACGAATGCATTACAGACTCTGTTATCACCTGTAGTTAATGGTGCCTGTGATACAAATGAACAGGCTGTTCTCTGCTCTTACCTTTATGGTAAATAAACTAGCATTCTGGAGTCACAATAATTAAATAAAATGTAAATCCCTAATCTCATTTGGCTATTTGGACCAAGAAAGTTACCCGGCTATTACCTGTCTAGTTCTAATGATTAGTAATGATTTATTGTTCTTTTTTTTTTTATTGTTCCAAAAGTGCTCTGATGTGGTGCCTTGATGTCTAATGAAAAGAAATTGGTCTTAAAAAGCTACTCATTGTTTATCCTGACTCTTAGATAACACATTTTTCTCCTGATAAAATATTTTTCTTATTTATTGTTCAAAACACACAATATAGACAATAATTCTAATTCTGGTGCTGTTTTATTTAGTAGTGTTTTATCCCTGGTGCCTGCCTGTCTACCATCATACCTCAGCACATAGCTTTACTCTGAGATAAGCCTCCTCTCCTTTGCTCTCTCTCACATGCTTTCTGGAGTTTGTCTGCAGGATGCAGGTTTTCCACTGAAGAGCGCAGTGGAGTTCTTACTGTGCCTTTCCGGTTCCAGCACAATCAAAGTTTTGTGTTTAGAATTGTCCTTGACATTCTTTCGTCCACAATGGGGTGGACACAGTGTGCTGGAAACCATGACATCATTATCATTGACACAGACTTAAATAAATCACCTGCATCTTGGCCTCTTTCTGCTTATTCAAGGATTCTTCATCTTGAGGAAGAAAGTGCTCTTTATTTTTACAAACCTTCATCCCAAGGGTGACTGGAAAATGCAAACTTTTACAAGTGTTTTAAAAACAAATATACTATGTGGTTTTAGATGCAGTGTGCTTAGTCAGAGGTGTCTTGGAAAATGTTTAAGGTTAGGCGTGAGGCAGAAAGACAGCCAGAATCGCCTTTAGTTCAGAGGGGCTGCTCCTAAGCTACGTTATAATGTCCTTCTGAACAGGGATTCACGTGAAACTTAATGAAATAGGCACATACATTGTATTTCAAATAAATACCTGAAAGGGCTTAGTGTGTCATTTGAATAAACTGAGCTTGTTGTTCAAAAGAAGGAAAGGTTGAGGCTCAGTAAATTGAAGCAAAGTACATTCTAGGTAAAAGTGACACCATCTCAGTTGCACAATCTTTGGTTCAAAGGGCTTAGAGCTAACGTATTACTGCAGAACGCAGCACACACGGAGTGCCAACGACCTGTGTGAGTACCCAGCACTTCATAATTTGGGAAGCAACTACCTCTTGTAACTTCTCTCCACTTTTTCATAATGACAATGAGGAAGGAAGTGCAGCAGAAATCTTGAACATTACCACTATTATACAAAAAAAAAAAAAGTGCTGTTAACTGTTTTCCCCTCAGTGACTTGATCTCTTAGATGGAAAACTTATGATTCCTCTGACTCTTGGCTACCAGAAATCACATGAGAGGAGCGAGGAAGAAAGACACAAAAGTTATATTTATATCTAGTACTGAACTTCTCAGAAATACCTTAATTTAATTCCTAGCAGAGACTGATAAAAATATCAGAGGAGGGAGCCTTTCAACCGATCAATTATTACAATTGACCAGACAATATTGCTGTATATTGAACTTCTAAATGTTTTATGTAAAATGTTCCTGTGAAAATATTCCTTAAATAAGAGAGAAGTCCAGAGCCAAGAATGAATTTAAAGTGGTCGTAGAGTTTAAACAAATATCATTCAAGTTATCTGACTTGTATTACGTGCAGTGGCATTCAATTAGCATCTATTTATAATCCGTGTATTTTACCTTAAAATGATTGTTCAGTTCTGATGCCATAAAAAGACACACTGCAGGGTACTACATGTGACACATAGATTTTAATTTTGCTGTAACATTTGCTAGAATCTGTTTTTCTACCAAATAATTATGACTAGAATGTGATAAGCAGAAATGGTCAGGATAATTTTGGGAATTCACAGAGTCCTATTTATAAAGTTTCTCTTGTTTTAAACGAAATAATTATCACAGAGATATTTATCCTGGATCATGTTTGATTCCCATTAGTATTGTTCTTGTAAAAATACAATTTTTAAAAGTCTATGTTTAATTTACTGACTTGGAGGATGTTTAGCTGTCAGCTGTCTTTCTCTGTCCTCTCACACACTCTACCATTTGGTAGGCAGAAAATTCAAGAGTTCTCCTACTTTCCAAACTCTCCCCATTTTAAAATGTTGCCATTTTAGAAAACGACCTTTTATCGTCTATGAATCTTCAACTTCAGTGTTAACATATTTTCATCTTCATCAGAACATTGAGCTGTTGTCATAGCTGTATGTTTTCCCTCAGAAAATGACTGTGATTACCTACTGGGGAATACATGGTAAGGAAGGAAGATATTTATAGAGTGGTAGGGAAAGGAATAAGGAAAATATGTTTGAGAAGTCTGTATAAAACAGGGAAACAGGTGTTTTCAGTACCTCTGGGATGCTTGTTTTATAAACTGGGCATTTCAAGTTTGGGTATATAGAATTGAGGGTTTTTTTTTTTTTTAAATTTTGCTTGCATAGATTAGCACCATCATAGCTACTCCAAGGAGGGGGGGGGGGGAGCATGAAAATAAAATAAGAAATTCTGAGTTGCCTCTAATTATCCAGAGTTACCAGAGGCATAGCAGCCAGCGTGTCTCCTCATAAGTACAAATACTTAGTTGCTTTTGACTCTTATTGAAAAAATAATATCTTTCCCCCTGTTTGTCACTGGAACTGCCACCAGAAGAAAAGCCCTTCGTTTGCCCCAAATAAGCACCTCTGTTTTTCACAGCTTGCAGTAATGCTCAAAGTAAATAAGTCCTTGTGCAGCTAGCACTGTTGGATTCATTCAGTTGCCTGAACAAAGCTATTGTTTGGAGGTTTACAACAAGCCTTTTCTCTGTTTCCTTTAAAAGAATCTTCCTTGTTTCTGTGGTTGGCATGCTGAGTATAGTGAGCCTTTCTCCAATTTTCAAATGCTAAAGATAATTTTCCCCCACAGAAGAAATGAAGGAAGACTATGACACTATGGGGCCGGAAGCCACGATCCAGACCACAGTTAACAATGGTACAGGTAAGTTCAGTTTACCACGTGAAGGTCACATTTGTCCTGTGTCATGCGGATTTAGTGAGTCAGGGACAGAAACACTGAGCCATCCATTTGTATCTCCATGACTTAATGATGAAGTCAGGCTTTTAAAGTCTCTTGTTTTGTTTCAAGTCAGAATTCTTTATATTTTGGTATTCAGTTCAGCAGAGGAGATCTTTTATTCTTAAATTCTGATTTTGCCTGTGAAAGTTGAGAAAACTGAATTGGAAAAAATTCTTTCAAAGCGTGAGTTGGGCAAATTTCTGGTAGTAATTTTTATTTTAAAAGACCATGTAAATATAATTTTTAAATTGTAATATAATAGGTCTCTTCCAGTTACCACTTGATATTAGTCATTGAGATTCAAATGATTTGGTGTAATTTAGATTGCAAAAAGTTTTCTTCAGAAAGACAAACCAAATATCCATGAATATTCCCCACGAAAATTGATCATCTGAATTCCTTTTTAGTCTTTCTTCACTTTTATTTCTCAGTACCCTCCAGTTCCTCTAAATAATGTTTTCCAGGCAAAAGTTTTATGGAGAAGAATTGACAATTTCACTTTTTTAAAAAATTATTTTGGGGTGGTAATTAGGTTTACTTACTTATTCTACTATAATTTTTTGAATGGAGGTGCTGGGGATTGAACGCAGGACGTCGTGCATGCTAAGCACACACTCTACCACCAAGCTATACCCTCCCCCAAATTCACTTCTTTTTCATGAAGGTAAAAAAAAAATGCAGTAGGAAGGTAGTAAGGGGTGTTTTGGTTCACTCTGTTACTGCTGTAGAATGGAGTTTCGGGACAATTGTAACATTCCACATTCTTTCCCCAAAACCATGTCTTCTCTCACCCCCCATGTCACCAGTGCAGATTTACATTGACTCACTATGTTTATCTCTCTTTTCTTGGATAAGGCTAAGTATTTTTACTGTTTCAAACAATCCTTCACACTACCACTGCAAATATTAACATAGTGCCCAGTATAAGGCTATCTTTTAAAACCAAACCAAAAAAAAAAAAAAAATCACAGAACTATTTCCACTCAACTCACCAATGAAAAAAAGTTCAGTTTTATGAAGTTTTAGAAATCTAAATTATTAAGATAATAGTCGTATCTCCCTTATGTTGGTACCCATCACAATAGACTGTTCACACTGCTTTTTTATTTAGAATACTCTTATTATTAATTTACAAGGCACTCATTCACAATCTTGGGAGTAAAATAAGAGAAATGATTAAAAAAAACTATTGGCATTTTTCTTTCGTTTGAATAATGTCAACTTAAGGTACAAAAATGAAACAGTTCAATATGGGATTATGAAAAAGGCATAGAATTAGGAAACTATAATCCTAATTTTTAGCTGCAGCTCTGACAGTGACAAGACTGACCTTGGGCAAGTCAATTGCCCTCCTTGGCACTCAGTTTCCACATCTGAAAAATGAGTAGATTGTACTAGTTGCTTGTTAAGAATATTTCTAGTTTTAATGTTTTATGTTGCAGGGGTAATGTCAACATGTAACATAGATAAACAAGATAAAATAACTTCATATAAAAACATCATAATAAAGAGATACCTTACATTAGATACCTTCTATAACGTCCCAACTCCTGGGGTCAAAAATGGCTTCATGTTCCCTTTTAAAAGACAAATGTTAAATTTCAACCTCAAGCCTAAATAAATTCTAATGTTATTAACTTTATAGACATTTAAAGTGTCCCTAAAGTAAGTTTATTCCACAAAGTTACAATTTACTAGCTGTTTTATATACTTAAAGTCTAAAATGAGGTTAATAAAAGTGGCTCCTATCCAGAAGATTAAAAAATCAATTTTGAATATTCCTTCACCTAGCCTTAGGATCCCTTTTTCTCATACTACTATTCCTATAGTTTGTACCTATTCAGTCAAGAGATAAATCAGTAAGTACTCATTGAGTGTCTTCTATCTAGTCACTTTTGTGTGCACATGTGGTGGAAGATGAGTCAGGAAGTCTTAGACGTGGCTATTATTTAATTTGGAAAATGAGACTAACACACAAGAGAAATTATGAATAATAAGTGAAAATATGTGATAAATATGCAACAAATGTTAAGAATCATAATTATTTCAAATTACAGAAGTGTGAGAGATCCTATGGGGTGGATATTCAGAAAAGGTTTCATGAAGGAGGTGAAATTTAAACTAAGTACATTTTCAATCATCATAGAAGAGAGAGGAAGGCCTTTCTACCAGAACAGGAGTGTGTGAGCCAGGAAAGGAAATTGTGTAATCTATTCAGAGGAGAGTGAGTAAGAGTATTCGACTGCGTCAGAGGGTCCTAGGAGGCAATTCATGGGAAACGAAGCTGGACGTGTAAGTTGAATGTAAATGGAGAATGCGAAGCAACAGACAAATGATTTCTGTGAATTAAAGCTAGACTTTGAGAGACCAACTGGAAGTCATTGTAGTTATTCAGGTGTGACGAGATGAAAAGCTTGTCCTTGGGTGGTGACAGTGGTGAAATTAGTAACATGACTTCTTAACAACCAATTGATTCTCTGGGTAATGGAATTAAAATGGCTTCACAATTACACATCTGCAGGTTTAGAGCACGGCAAGTCTTAGTATTTCTAGGTAAACAGATAAAGGCTTCAATTTTGAGAAGACCTTGAGCTGGTCTTTAGATATAAGTATTTTCATATTAAAGTTATATATATGCATGTATGTATTTATTTATGTGAATGTTCATTGGAAATGAGGAATTGAAACCCAGGAAGTCAGGGCTAGAGACAGATATTTGAAAGTCATGCAAATTCATTCAGATTGTATTTAACATCATGGGACTATGACATTTACAACTGAGAGTGTAATTTATTGAAACAGGTAGAAAACTGAGGCCAGGGCTTTTAGTGGGTGAGGAGAAAAATCAAATTCAGTAAAAGAAAAAAGATTAAGAGACAGGAAAAAATTGAATATCCAGAAGGCAAAGAAAGCAAGTTTCAACAGTAGAGAATGGTCCATTGAATCAAAAGATTCAAATAACTGCAACTGAAAGATTGCTGAGCAAATCCACTGGACGTTGTGATTATGAATTTACTGATGACCTTCAGCCTAGAATTCTGGCCTTTTAGAAAACAAATACGTATCTCTTCCCAACCATAAGTTTACTGCTTGTTATTCTTGTCATCTTTTTGCATGTAAAATGGAATTGGAAAAAAAAAAAGTCATGTGGAATTGAAATAAGATGTCTTTTCTGGTTGAAGTTGCTTATTAATGGAGCATCTCTTTCTCTCCACCTAAGTCCTGCTGATCAGGACCTTCAGCACTAGCCATCTCAACCTATAGTGATAAGTTCCTTCAGCAAACACTTACAGAGCAGATCAGCTAACCTTGTCGTAGATGCTGGAGTGTGTTGTTAATTAATGTGTTGTCTTTTCCAAACTAGACTGCAAACTCTGAGAGCAGGGACTGGTTTTAGGCGACCACATTGTCTATAAGAGTGCCTTAAAATTAACAGGCTCTCAATAAATATGCTCTTCTTATTAATGAGTAAGTCTGAAATTCTTTAATGTTGGATGCCATTTTTCTTTTCTAATCAAAGTGGAACAAACAGACATTGGAATAGATAAATTTTAAACAGGTTAAGCATATTTTCTGATAAAAAGTATTGTTATGAATTGGAATCAGTTGTCAAGGAAAGAAGCTGTCTCTCATATTTCTCTCTGAATATTCAGTGCACAAATTTCATTCCCAACTAAAAGAAGGGAAAGACCTCTGAATTTCCTTCTCAAGTCTACAAATCTATTAAATAGTAGAATTTACATAAGTTCAAATCAACGGATAACATAGTCTTTGGAACCTAAAAGTATCTCCTTCCTAGTATATTCTGCTGAGTTTAAAGCTGTAAAAAGTAGTAGGAAGGGCTTAGTTGAATTGAATCACAGAATTCTAAAGTTGAAAGTTATACTATAGAACGATTCCTTGACTGTAATTGACAGTTGAGGAAACTGTAGTAAACAATGCCACACAGCTCCCTGATAGAAGATTTGGTAATAAAATCTAAATCACCTAGCATATCCTTTGGCCTCAGGAGGTTTTTCTCCACTCTGAGGAGCTGATCCTGCTAGAAACTGTGGTGTCATCTTTGACTCTTACACACTTCATCTAATTAGAGAATTTATCAATTCTACTATCACAAATACCATGTATCACTTTTATTCATCCACTCATTTTTTTCTCACTGTCTTAATTTAAATCTTCATCTTTCACTTGAGCTGTTATAAAACCTGTTTAACTGGGCTCCCTGTTTTCAATCCCTAATTTCTTTAATCCATTCTTCACACTAACGAAGTTAGATTGAAGTTACTTTCCTAACACTGAGTGTTAGGATAGGCAGATGGATAATGGTAACTCGTTCCCTACTCCACTTCATACTCCACTGTGTATGGCTCTCCATTTTTTTCAGAATGAGCCAGCATTTCAGTTGAATTGGCACCTTCCATGACCTAACCCTGTCTTGCCTTCAGTACCACTTCCCAGAATATGCCCCGGCTCTGAAAGACCCTTGACCTTTTGTGCTCTTTTGTCATTGCTCATGCTTTCCCTTCAAGCTAGAAAGCCACTCATTCTTTCTTAGTCCAACAGCATCAGACACATTCTTAAAGGCCATCTCCATGAGGAAGCCATCTTAGAGTCTCCCACCCAAGAGTAACCACTCATTCTTTTGAGGGTCTTCTTAAAGAACTTATTTCATTCTCTCTCATACTCTACTTAGTCACCTGCAGGTATGTTTCTCCCCACTAGATTATAAGCTACTTGAGGGTAGGAATGATACGGGATTTTGGTCACTTTCTCACCATAGATTCTAGAATGGTCCTAAGTCAGAAAGAGTTTTTAAAGAAATGACAGAGTGAATGAGAGACAAACAACACTTGACTTACGTTTCATATTTCTAAGCTGACATATTTTTGACACCTGGCCTGAAATAATCAACCAGACAGTTTCATCTCCCATTGTTCCAGTCTCTCAAATGAGAAAGACTCAGTTAACATTTGGTCTCTAGCCTTCATGTCCTCCTCTATTTGGTCAGTCCACATTCTTCCTGTAACCCTTTCTCATGGTCCAGATTCCCTTCTTAGAATCTTTCATTGTCCTTTAGTACCTGTAAGACAAAATCTGCATTCTTCAGACAGATATTGAGTGCCATTCATACCAACAGAGTTCCATTCTTATCAGACCAAATCCTTTGGTAATATCAAAAAAGAATCACATTTATACCAACCTCTGAGCCTCTGCCCACAAAATCTCTGCCCACACAATCTCCTGGGACCTGAATCTCTCCTCCCCTTCCTCCAGTTTTCCAAATTCTACCCACCCTTCTGTTCCTCAAGGCCAGCTCACCTCCCATTTCCTTAATGGGAACATCCCAAACCACATCTATCTCTTCCTTCTCTGAAATCCCTCCATCCTCAGGTGCACACCACTAATTTTAGCTTGTTGAATTGTTCCTCTTTATATTTTTTACACATATTCTACCTAGTTAATTTCATGGAGACGTGATTTTTCCAGCTGTGAAATGTAGGTAGGTTAACATTATATGTACCTCATAGGATTGTTGAGGCAATGAATAATGTATATGTTGACCTTAGTACATGCCCCCAACATATTTGCTTTCATAAAAGGCCTATTCCCTGTTTGCCTCGAAGTGCCCAGTACAACAATGAATACACACAGTACACATTATGCCCAGTGATATGAATGGATGGATGAATGAATGAATGAATAAATATTAGTTGGAGAAGAAATGACCTCTGAGAAAGGAAGCCACAATAGGAGAAAATATTCTCTGGGTGAAGGGGTTAAGTCCAGTATCTTCAGAGAGTGAAACCAGGATTGAAATCCCTGAACTCAACTTGGTAAAGGCAAAGAAAAACAGAGTAGAGAATCACTACTTTATTTTTTTAATAGCAAAGTTAGATTAGCAGCACAGCAAAAGTTGATTTACAACAACATAAAGCATTGCCAACCCTGATTTATCTTAATAACTTTCCGCATTGCATTTAATGTTTCTACATGGGTTCTGATGTTTTAAAAATGAAAAAACACTGTATGCTTTAACACACGCAGAACACCTTTTTACAAAAAACCTTACATCTTCCAGGTATTACTCAAATTCAGAATGAAATCATTATGTAGAATTTTTAAGAGTGTGTGAAAAAAAAAAACTATTTTCTAAGAAGATTAGAGAAATGGAAAAACTTGGCAGCATTACACACATAAGTTTGCCCGCATGCTGGTAGTAACAAGGCTCTGTCTTAGGTGCATGATGATCATTAGCATTAATGTGGCTCCACGTGCAGAGCAAGACCCAAATAGGCCCCTGATGTTTTCCTCTTTGAATGTGTGAAAGTTATATTTGCTCAGACAATCTAGCACTCTAGTTATAAAGGGCTATTAATAACCGCTTGCATCTTTGCTTCCTTTGCTGGGAAAAGGAAAGCACCTTACATCTAGGAACCGGGCAAGGCCAATTTAGGTCTTGGCTCTGAATCTTACATAACACAAGAAAATTATTGTCCACGAACTAACTATGTGGCCCTTAACTATAGTCATTAAACATGCTTCCAATATTTTAAGAATGATATTTAAATACTTTTATACATAAAAGGCAAAAGTTATTTGGGGAGGCTCCAGATTCTAGAGTCAGATTAACTACATTTGAATTTTGCCTCTACCAATTACTGGTTACATGAACTTGAGGCTATAATAAGCCTTCATTTCTACATCAGTAAAGTGGATATAATGATTCCCTGTGTACAAAGTCTCATTGTGGCGATTAAATGGTATATCATTTTTAAAGTACCAAGTACAATGCCTAACTTATCCTAGATATTCACCCTTTCTTGATTATTTTTCTGGTTTGTTCGCATCTGCAAATAAGCCTTAAACCATTTTTATTCATTAAGAAATAAATGCATTCTGAAGTCTTTCCTCCCTTCACACTGTTCCTCATTAACTTTTCTAGAATACAAAAATATGATATTTTAAAACTTTGTAATAGAAGAACTAACCAGTTGATTTTGAGAGCCTTGGCCAATTAAATTCCTTTGATGTCTTGGAAAACGACCCAGACATGTTGTAAGACAAATTTCTTTTCACTGCTCTGAGGTCCCATTTGAAGTTAAAATAGGAAGATTAAGAAGGAATAGCTAGTTTTCTATTTCACTTCATCTTTATCTGGCATCCTTTTTTAAATGTAGAAGAGGATTTAGTAGTATTGACAATGTTTGTGTGTAAGGATGTTGAAAGCTGTCAAAGATTTTTCCTTCACTTGATCACTGACTAGCATCGGAACTCATGTCTTTTTTTTTTTTTCTTTCAGTCCTGGATAAGAATCGACTAAATATTTGTCACTTGTTAACAACCTAAAATACCTCCATTCCTTCTTTTTAGAGTATTTGCTGTGTGCAGAATTTGAACTGAGGCTTAAGAAAGAAACAAAGGAAATAGAAGATATAGTTCCTGTCCTTGAGGAATGAAAAATCTTATAATGCCATTAGGAAAAGCAAAAATCCTAATGACATGAAGCAAATTTTACAAATAAATAATTATGGTCTCATTAGCCATTCAGATCAATTGTCAATCAGGGAGACCCTACTAAGTGCAAGGCATTTTGTTAGGCAGCATGAAAGATACTATGAATGCTCACTGTCATGCATGACTTACATTCAACTGGGTAAATAACACAATGGTGGATGAATAAGAAATGTGTATGAAATGTTTAGCACAATGTTAGACATAATACCTGTTCAGTTGCTACTCGCTATTGTTATTATTATTAATGATTATAATAATACATGGATTAAGAGACATTCTATTTGAAATACAGTAAGCTATGTAAGTTCAAGTGAGAAGTTTTCAGTATTACAGAGGGTCTCTGACAGAGTTTAGGGTCAAATATTAGAGACATAAAAATAGGGAGAAGACTTAAGAGACTGCAAATTTCAGGGGAGTTTTTCTCCAGGACAAAGTTAAACATACCATCTGTGCCAAAGAAGGAGACAGAGAAAAAGGCTGAAAATGTGGAAGGAGACCAGGTGAAAGATAGGGTAGGTTGCCAGAAGAGCTGTGAGGGAAGAGCTTTCAATGGTAGCCCCGGCTGTGGGCAGAGACTCATCCTTTTTATCAGTAAGATCAGAAGGAGAAGGGAGAATGATTGTAGAGAGATTTTGGTTGAATTTCAGGTCGTTGATGGAATTCACATCATATAAGTTGCACTCTTCAAAGTAAGAAGGAAAAGAAATCATCAGTGGACGGTACGGGAATGGGACAAGGGTTGGAATCTTCAGGACTGGACATTCAGAGTAGTTGCTTTAGCGCAGGTATGGCAATTCAGTTATCATCATGAAAGAATATCCTATTTTGATACCATAGGTGGAAACAAGTCTATACAATTATTTAAGTTCCTTTAGGCATTTTTGATACTCTAGGAACATAGAAACTGGGTTGGATTTTAGATTGGCAAGGCAAGAATAATACAAGAACAAGGGACAGGGATGGAAGTGGTTTCGAGCTTCAAGGTCAACGAGGCAAGGGAAATCAGAATGGGTGAAATAGACTGGGGGACTTGTCAGGACCTGATTGACACAGTGAAGTACCTGTTTTGGGGCTGAGGAACTGAATGATGGGGTAGGGCACCAAGTTGAAATGAGAGAGTTTAAGTTCCAAGTTCCAGTCAAAGAGATGCAGTTGTCCCAGGGTTAGCCAGTACCAAGGGGTGGCCGGGCCATCTATATTGTTGGACTGGAGACGATCAGAGCACTGTATAGCCAGGATCTTGCGTCGACTATCTTTGGAATAATGACATTTCTCAGGATGACAGTAATGGCAGCCTGGGGTAAACATATTCACAGGACAAGTATCATTTTACTTGAGCTGAATAGGTTGTGTCCTAAGACACGATGGTGAAAATGGATGACTTCAGTTTCAAAAAATTGCAGTTCCAGATTGGAGGCTTTTTGAGGGTAGAGGTTAAGTTTGCTCTTCTGCGTATGTCCTCTCGGTAGGTGCAGTATTTATACAGCCTCGATGGTTGATAAACAGGTTGCTTGTTGAATTAAAGAATAAATGAATGAACAAATAGATGATGAGCAAATTAATAAAATAAGCACTCTGGTTTGAAATGGTAGCATGAATTAAGGAGTATGTTGACCCATCTGGGTGTTGCTCTGTGCGTTAAGACAGATGAAGACAGGAATGGCTCTGCGGGAAAGCTCTGTGAGGGATGGAATATTATCAAGGGATGACACAGTTTCATTTACTCTGAAGAAGTGGAGCACATGTAGGAGGGCATCATTAAGCATGTGGGGGAATAAACAAGTAATATGTGAAATGGGAAGCAAAATGGACCGTGAAGGAAGTTTCTTCTTGGTCTCTAGTTTGAAGTTAAGCTTAGGACAATTTTTTTTTTGTACTAAAACCATACTAGGTAATAAAAATCCTTTTTTGCAAGATGCTTCATAAAGTTACTTTGCATTGAGTGCTGTTAGCAAAGTGATTATATATAAGAATTATCGAAATTAGGAAAATCCAATCCATAAATACTACATGGAAATTTTTTCTTTTTTTCAAATTAAAAACATTTTTTTTTCTTCTTTAAATTACATATATGTACTGTTCATTGTTTCTGAGAACAGTTTAGGGCTTTAGCCTTTTAAACTTACATAGTTATCTAAGGAATAAAGCCAACCACAGAATAAGAATTAACAGAAGGCAGTAATCCAATCATAAAGGACAGTCAAATGTGCTTATACATATTAAATGGAAAATTTAAATAAGCATTTGAGTGGAGCATTTGAAGAACTTTTGTGATGTTTTTTTCATTTTACCCCAGTAGACTTAGATGTGGATCACTCAGTCAAAAAATAAAACAAATGCATGGGACTCAGAAGAGCAAGGATGTGAAAAGAAAAATAAAGCAAACAAGTTTAAAATTTAATATTTTGTTTATATTGAAGTTGCCATTTACATTGCCTTTCCCCCTACTGATTTTTTGGTGTTGTAATGTTGCTGTTTAGAACTACTTATAATGTCAGTAATCTTTTCAGCATCTAGGACCTATTCAAATTGTATTCAATCAGTCGGGCATGATGAAAAACTAAAAAGATGGGGTTGTCTCTCTCTTCTCATTCTCTCTTTCCTGTTGACTCATTACGATATAGTGGAACGAGTAGTGGGTTAAGAGTCAGGATTTCTGAATTCTCCATCCAGCCTTTCCAGAAATTATTTGTGCTAACTTTGTATGAATCATTAACTTCACCGTGTGCCCAGGTTGTATCATCTGTTAAATGAAATTAGACTAGAAGTTTTGGACTCTACCCACCCTACCCTTTCTGCTAAAGAGATTTTACTGGGAAGTCTGAACAAAGAAACCAAAAAGCTTGGGCTGTGCTAGTTGGTGTGGGAGGCGGAGGTTCTCAGGGATCCTGCCTCAAGATATTACACGAAGACCAGGGTCCTGGGTGTGCAACTTGGAGAACCACCAGGCCCTGTGCTTAGAAAGGCCTCCCCTTTGGTTTGATGCTCTCCTACTGCAATTTTGCACTGGGACCTGCAAATCATGTAGCCAGTCCTGCTTGTAACTCACAAAACGAGCTAAGGTAATCTCAGTGTAAGCCAGGACAGGAGGGCGTGAGATAAGGGATTCACCGCCTAAAGTACCACATAGAAACACCAATTCTGTACAGGCGTACAGGGTCCTCCCAAGGTATATCTAGAGCAGTTGAATCCCAGGTAGAGATTAGACCTAGATGGAAAATCCTGTTTGAGCCAGAAATACCATGGTGCAAGGTACAACTCCCACAGACTGGTAACAGGAGTGATAAGGTGGACAGGCTAAAAATCCGTGAAGCCTCTTTAAGTGCAAATTCTGCGTGTCCTGTCGTGAGCATAGAAGAAAGTGGAGGAAGAGTAAGAAAGTTTTTGTTCCTTTGTTATCTTCTTGGTTTAATAACTTCCAATTCCTCTTATTGCTCTTATATGGAGTTTAAATTAAAACTGTCAAATTAGCTAGCTTCCTTCTGTGGGTGACAGAAGCCACACAAGTTTTATCATAAGGTATTTCTCAGTGAGTTGAGTTGGGTGTACAGTGTTAATCCATTGTGCAAGATCAGTTTATCAGATAATTCAATTAGTATCTAAATACTTAACAGGGAGAGAGTCCTACTGTTATAAACCATGTCATTTTCTTCTTGGGTATAATATTAGTCGCATTTTTATATGTTGGACTTTAATCATCCAGTTAGAACTGTCATGCAAATGGTCGTTTTACCTTTTTTTAGTTAATTTCATATGAGTTTTTTAAAAGAAAGGAGAGAGAGAGAGATGGATTCTGAGGAGAGAAAAACAGAAGAAGCACGTGGCAGGTTAGACAGGAGGGTCATTTTCAGACTATAATCAGTGTTCACGGAGAAGAGCCTGTCACTTCCTGGCTAATGAATGCTGTGGTTTCATGAGCTTTGTTTGCGATTAGGAGCAGCTATCTCCACTTCACAGCAAGAGTTCCCACAAGAAATAACTGATTGCCCAGGCTTCCTTGAGCGTCTCCTTCATTCATTCAGCAAACATTTAATAAGCACTGTTTTCCTTGTGATGTTGCCTGTGGTTTCCAGTCACTTCCAAAATATTTTTTTCTTAATCTGTGTATGTGGGTCCTTCATGAAAAAGCTGAGTTGCTTTGAGTTTTTAATTGAAAAGAATACAGATAAAACTCTCTAGGCCTAGCCAGTGAATAAAAAGTAAATTGATTAGGGCAAAGAATTAATTGAAATTATGGAATTCTGAAACTTCGAGGATTCCCCAGAAAGCATTTACAGGCTCATTTTACAGAAGATATTGAGATTTTAAAAACATAAGTAGATGAGTCACAATGAGCAGTCTAATAACTTTGAACCCAGTCTAACCATTCAGTTATTGAGCATCAGCTGTGCTCCAGGCACTGTCCTGGGCACTGGTGATACAAAGCTGAGTAAGCCCCTCCATGCCTCTATCAGCTCAAGGGGTGTAAACAAAAGATTATAATGTGATGAGATAAATTCACCAGTTGGGATACGCAGATGATCTTCTGTAGAAAGAGGGTATGAATGTGGGCTGAGATTATCAGGAAGGCTCCCTGACATGGGAGTAATCCTGTGCTGTTCCCCAAAACTACACGACTGAATTATTTAGCCAGGGGAGGCCGAGAATTGAATTCCTAGAGTAGTGATTCGTCAACTGGGCGTTCATCAGAATCCACTTAAGGGCTTAACAAACACAGATTGCTGATTCTGTCTAGGGTGGACCCCCAAGAATTTGCATTTTGAAAAAGCTCCCTGGTAATAACAATGCTGCTGGCCTGGGGACCACATTTTGAAAATCCCCATCCTAGAGCATCCTTAAGTGTCATATGTCTCTACAAAAAGCATATGAAAAAGCACTGAATTACTGGGTAGAAACACCTTACTTCACAGACCCCTCTAAAATGTATTAATACAATCTAAGTCTTTTTGAAAATATACCAATTCCAAAATTTTAGATTTCACAGTTATATGAAAGATAAATACATGTCATCTAACTTGGGAATTTTCTTTGTACCAACACATAGCAATCAAAACTGCCTAAGGGTTACTGGTCTCTAAATCTTGATATTCACAATTCCCTAATAAAAAAAAAATCTCATTTTAAAATTCGCCTCTGTCCCTGACTGGGTTGCTTCCAGCTGTTGAGGGAGATGTTTGCTCCCGCAGAGCACCGCGCACTCCTGGTCCCCTGTTTCTTCTGCAACTTTCTTTCCTGAAGCTCCCACACAGGGGGAGCTCTCACTGGCATCTGAACACGTGTTCCCAGGGGAAAGCCATGTCAGAGCAGGCGTGGAGACCAGCCCAGACACTGTGCTGCTTCCTGAGGAGAGAAGACAGGCCCTGCTGACGGGCCCTGTTGATGGGCCCTCCCCTGGACTTCCACACACCTCTGCAGCCGTCGGAGGCTCTGCTGTGTAGTGAGAGCAAGATCATCTTCCCTCATGGTTGATTTAGATACTGGGTGCCAATATGTATTTCGGAAGCCTTCCGCAGAAAGGCACACATGCATTTTTAATGATGAAATGCTGATATTACATTAATTAGTCAACTTTAAACAAAGTAGCCATGAGAATTTCTCTACCTCAACAAATGCTGAATGTGGGCTTTCTTTAAACAAGAAATTTCAATACGAATGACTAGATGAAAAATAATTTTCTATGTTTTCCTATCATCTAAAATGTTGTTTAAAAAGAGACTATTTTTCAAAAAGAGAATGAATATAGTTATGTAGCTTTCAAGTCCTTTTGCCTTGACATGTGAAGTGAGTAAAAGCAGATTATATGATAAATGCATAATGTCTACATTATACTGAGGAAGTGTGTATATATATATATTTCCCTGTTATACACTAATGTATTGACATGTCTGTATATTGAAGAATCACAGCATTTATGTACATGTCCCTAAATATGAGACTCACAGAGGTAGGAAAACAATTCTCAATCAGCATCATTGTGTCCTCATCCCAAGCACACCTCTGTGGTACGAGTAGGCACTTAATACCCAATGATTAGACAAAGGGGTGGGGATGGATGGACGATTCTACTCAATTCTTTACATAGACTTCCTTCAGTGCTTCTAGACCCTCCAAAATACTTTCTTTTCCAAAAGAATTATTTATTCATTTTGATGTTTATGAAAATGGCTTAGCATAATATTCAAATATATTTCTTCAATTTTTAATGAAAATTTAAAACATGCTGGGTACCAGACCAGTGATAATAGAGCACCTGTCTTCCTACGTGAACATATGCTTGTTACAAATAAAGAAAATAAATGGTGAGGGGATTAAAGTAAAGAGAAGGAAACAGAAGAGAAGGAATAAGTATTTAGATATCATCACAATTTAACTGCTTGTAAAAGTGTTAGGAATCTTGAGAAATATCCTAAAACAACTCAATTATGGGGGGGGGGGCAGCGAGTTTGACTGATTTGAAGACCAATGTATCTCTTTTATTTAGAGATATTAACATTGCTTGTTTTTTAGGCAATAACTTCAAAAATCAGTCTGCACTGACATTTTGGATAGATTAATGACCCTTGGAGAGATAAGGCAGATGCTTATGTCCACCTTAGATACTGATTGATATTTTTGGAGAGATAATGATATTTCCAAAATTATTCCAAAAATATCAATATCTAAGGTAGACATAAGGCATTTATCAAACTATTATTAATTAGCGACATTAGTAAGAGTGACCAACGTATTTACAAGAAATTTGAGGCTTTTCTGATTTAATAGGCCCTAGAAATTTACCCTAACAATATTAAAGTACACTTGACTATGAGGAAACATTTTTAATTAATGAAGTTCTTTTTTTTGGATAGAGAAAAGTTTACCTGACCTTAGGGAAGGTTGAGATATTTGCAAGACATTAGCGTAAATTTTAGGACTAAATGCAAAATCTCTGGAGAAGGTATGGGAAGAAATTACTTGAGGTTTCTTGTGAATTTTTGCTATGGTTTGATCACAAATACCATGCAAATATCCTTCATCAGTGTGTTTTGGCAATTCTTCCAAGGAGTGAAGAGGATTACAGGAAAAAAGAAAATGAGGTTGATTTTACACTAGAAAAATGCAGTTGGGAATTCTGTAACTTTCTAGCAAATATTCTACCTCATCCTTGTGTCCAATATCCAGTATTATAAAATCTTTATAAAAACCAAAAATGCAAACTTCCAAATAGAATCAAAACTTTATCCTTCGCAACAATTTTGACAGTAACCAAAATTTAATTCCATCATTTGTTCTAGTATTGTAATAATTAAGGTGACTTGGAGTCTAGGAGATTGAAATAGAGCATAGCCTAAAGTAGAAAAGGGAGATTTTCTGCTCACTGGCAGGACACAAGTGCTGCTTGGCCTCAGGAAGTATAGCTAGAAATGTAACGTCAGGACTTGCCATCTTGTCTCTGCCTTTTCTCTGTATGTCTGCTTCATTCTCTCTCCTCATAAATCTTCTTATTCTACGTAGGATTTATCCATTACTTCATACTACATCGTATAGCTGCAGCCACTTGGAAAAAATAAATCTGCCCTGATGCTCTCTTTGGAACCAAGTCCTAAAATCACAGGGAAGGAGTTGACTGAACTCAGTTAGATTCATTGACTTCCAATGAATCAATCAATGGTTTGACCAGGAGAACGGAGGCTAAGATTGCTTTGCTGCAGGTGCAGATTAATCCACTGTAGCTAGGGGAGGAGGATCATGCAACAACCTGGCAGCTGCCTGGGGTACCATAAGGTTTGGCAATAGGGACAATGGGGAGCCATCCCATGCAGAGGAGAATGTTGTGGTGCTGGGCAGAAAAACCATACATTACTAGTATCTATGGCAACACCAGGGAAAAACACACTATATCCATGGTGGTTATACCTAGTTCATAAAAGGCTAGACTCTAGCCCACTTAAGTGACTCTAGATATTGAGATATGTTACTAATAACATAGCTATACCACATGAAGAAAAATCCTGATACAGTAAATAGATTTAAATGATTGAGTACTGTTTTCTTCATGAAACCCTTTTTGAATGCTCATCTGAGCCCTTCCAAACTCCTGCAAGCATTTATGATCACCACTACACAGTTTAGCACATAATTGTTCTACAATTGCTTGAATACTAGGTCAAAGCTCCTAGTTCAACTGTAGGTATTCTATCTTATGTTTCCTTTTACTGGAAGACTTCTGTACTAAGATGAGTGTTAAGGATGTAATTTATTCCACATTCATTCTACAAATGACTCTTGAGTGCCTACTAATTTCTAAGCAATACATTCGATGCTCAGGATGCAAAGATGATCAAAGATGATCCTCAAAGAGAGCACATGATTTGATGTCTTTTGTCCCCATCACACTTGACATAGAAATCTAGTATGGCCAAATTTGATCTAACAAGTGAATTGCCTCTCCAAACACCAGTAGTGTATCTAGATGTTGTTCAGTTTGCCTATCCAGAAAAATCAGAATTTTCCTTCCTTTTAAGCCGAAAGGCTATTAATGCAAATCCAATTGAATTTGCATTTGATTACATTTCTGATGGAAACATTCATATGCAAATGAAAATTCATGCAAAGATAGCCAGATAATTCAAATACTTGCTGAAATATCAAGATAAAATTAGGATGATGTTAAATGTACATCCATCTATGTTTACTAGATTACACTAAGGATTTTCAAGTGGGACAATGTTCTTGAAAAACTGAAATAAATCGTGTCTTAAACATTTGACAATGTTCAAGTAGGTCTGGATTTAGAAAGTTGCTATTACCATACTTTCTGCTGCCAGGGGGCTGAAAAAGAAGTCAGCCCCTGGTCAAATCAGTCAAGTTTTTCAAAAGAGGTTCATCTTGGACCCAGTCTCTGCAAGCCAGCACTCTCCTTTTAGATTCTCAAATGCTCCATTGTCTTTCCAGTCACCAATGCTCTACCCCAGCTTCTAAAGTTAGTTAGCATCATGCTTCTCAATGAAGGCTTTCCTGACCTTCCAGATTGCATTGGGTCCTTGTCAGTTCCCCTCTCCCCGCCTCGTTATTTCCATGATACCACCGTACAGCTTTCTTTCATTACACTTGTTTCAGTTTGTAATGTTATATCTGTCTTTGAGGCAATATCAGTTGTATTAATCGCTCTCATGGCTTCCAGAAGAATGAGGCTGGATCTCTCTCTTGCTTCTCAAAACAAGACATGATGCTTATCACCTACCAAGCATCCAGTAAATACTTGTTGATTAGTGGAAGGTTCCACTTTCTATTCTTCTCATCTATAATCCACAAGTTCCTAACAGTGAAAGTCAAAAGTATAAATAACAATGGACTGGCTCGCTAGAACAGCACCCTGTCACAAATTGCCAGGGAGAGTTAGAATGGCAAGTACTATGATATCTTTTATGAGAGAAGGTGAGATGAAGAATATAGTGGAATCGAGGTTAACTGTTCTCAAAAACTGTGAAGGTAGGGCTCCGCCATTAATTGTACTAGCAAAGGACCTTTTTTCACTTACTAATGGTAGAGAATAATGTAGCAGTGGCCACTCTCCCAACACTGTCTTATGCATCAAAATTTTAACTTTGGATATTTAAGCCACAACGTATTTTAGAAACATATCTAGTGGCTTCAAATGTATAGTCCTGTGCCATGTGTTGCTTAAATTGACTTACAACTATTATTCATGTCCCAAGAAGAGTGTCAGAACTACAAAAGCTACAAATCATATCAAAATCACACAGCAGTGTAGCCAGTTTCTTAACTCCCGTCTGTTACTTTTTATTTCTATCAGTGGGAGCTTACCTTTATTTTCAGCAGCTTTAAATACTGGGCTAAACGTTGAAATTTTAAGAAAGATGAACTCCCACATTCCGCCAATTTTGAGCCAAGTTCCACTATCATCTCTCTAGGAATATGCGTCCTTTCGCACCTCTCTTGGACTGTGTAGTCCTGGTGGTCTGTGATGTTTGGAGAGTGGAGGGTTAAAAGCCTATATTTAGCAACAGGATGTATACGTGGTTAGGAATGTTAAGTTTAGTGGACTAAAAAAGTAAATATACCTTTCTTAAAGGAAAAAGAAGTTTTATATAGACTATTAAAATAGCTTTGAGCTCATATTATCTCTCATGTTTATGGAGCTTAGAATATAGTTCCGTGTTTTTTTTTTTTCTTTAATTTTCCCTGAAAAACATTTAAACATTTCTTTCATTCTTTGTGAATTATACGGACTAGTATTCCAGGAAGAAGAAAATAAAATATGCCTATTTAACTTAAAGTGTCCTCTCCTTTTTGCATATATGGTAACAATAAACATTCCGTCAATAACTGGTCATCTCCAACATTTCCTCCACATAAGCTAGGAATCGTGATCTTTTTGCAAGTCAACATGTCTTAACTAACAGTGATGTAAGCAGACTCGGGCTTCTAGGTAGAAGGCCCTGAAAAGACATTTTCTTCTCCTTTTTTACCATTTCAGTTAAGAATGCAAATTGCACATCAGACTTTGAGGAATACTTTGCCAAAAGAAAACTGGAGGAACGCGATGGCCATGCAGTCAGCATCGAAGAGTACCTTCAGCGCAGCGACACAGCCATTATTTACCCAGAAGCCCCCGAGGAGCTGTCTCGCCTTGGCACGCCAGAGGCCAATGGGCAGGAAGAAAATGGTGAGGCTGTAATTCATTTTTAGCCACTACGCTGACCTCTGCAGCTGTTACAATTACAAATGCACTACATGCCTGGGTGTTTACCTTAAAATTTGAAGAACAGCTGCAGAGGCATGGAATTTCATGAGCAAAGATTAGAACTGTAATTTTAGGGTATTGTGAAATTTTTTTGTCAGCAAATTTGTGTCATCTGTACATCCAATAAAGAACGAGAACAATTAGAGCCTCTTTCGAAGAGATAAAAATATCTAAATTGATTCCTATCTTTCTGAAATATTTCACTTTTGAGGGGGAAAAAAAACCACCAAAGTTTAGAAGCACTGACCCTAACCTTTGGTCTTCTCTACCGACACCTGAAAAGCCCCTTCACTGGGTGAATTCCTGAGTCATATGTGACTAAAGGTTTACGACCAAGTGTCAGTCACCGAAAGAGAGTTTGCTCATTTATCAGCTGTTTAAGGATCCCCCAGAATGCTCCCGTCGTTAATTAATTTTCCAGCGCCGTGCGAGCCGATTCGGCCCCCGTCCGCCCGGGGCGCGCGGGCCGGCCGCGCCGAGGCCGCGTGGCGATGGCACTCCCGGGGAGCAGATTGCGGTGATTCCTGTCATACCAGCCCGGGCAGCCAGCCCATTAGCTGCCATTGATTTACTGACCTTTTGGCCCGCTTCTCTCCCTCTCGTCTCTCGGCTACAGACCTGCCACCTGGAACTCCAGATGCTTTTGCCCAACTGCTGACCTGCCCCTACTGCGACCGGGGCTACAAGCGCTTGACATCGCTGAAGGAGCACATCAAGTACCGCCACGAGAAGAATGAGGAGAACTTTTCCTGCCCTCTTTGCAGCTACACGTTCGCCTACCGCACCCAGCTCGAGCGGCATATGGTGACGCACAAGCCAGGGACAGATCAGGTGGGGGGTTGGTTTTAAGTGATTTCTTTCTTATAATAACCCCTTAGAGAAACGATATGGCTTTGATTGGCAATCATTATTAATTTTTCATGGCATTTTGAAGATGCAGATCTTTTAATGGTAATAGCTTTAATTGAGGTCTAAATGATTTTTTGATGGTCTCTTCTAATATGATTTAATAGTCTTATGTTCACGATCGAATGAGTGTGTTAATTTCTAATTTAGAAATTTTATTTGCACTTTAACTTGACTTTAGTTTCATTTTTATGTTCCACAAAAAAAGTGAATGAAATTGTAGCATTTTAATTATACATTATTAAACATCTCAGCAATTTTAATTCCATTTTTCACCTAGTTTTACTTAGAATTTTTTTTCATATAGGAGCTAAGTCATAGAAAAAGAAATGTGTACATTTTTTCATCTGTCACATAACATCTTCAATTACTTGGACTATTTTTACAAGCTGCTACTAGTTTATGAAATCTAATTGTTTTAAGGAAAATCAAAAAAGCATATAATGTGTATGTATATCTATATAAAATAAACTGGGTTAATATTAAAAGGTTGGATATGCATTAAAAATGATCCCTTCCTGATATGCCTATTTGTTGCTAAATGTTAAAATTGCTCTGCCTCTGTGGCCTTGCTTGTGTTAAAAATAAAAACTCTATCCTGAAGAGGTAAGCATAGCTTCTTAAACTCTTAAAATGATTGAATTGGATTGATTTACAGTGTCCCTCAATTGTTTAGCAAACTTGCTGTTTCTGTCCTCCTGGGAGAATTGCCTGCAGATTGATACTATGATGTGTTCGGATGGTAACAGAAATGGTGTGCCTTGAGTCCCAGTAACTTACCCTACAGATCTGGAATCACTCTGTAGAAACCCATGACACCGTATCAGGTTTTAAAATTATTAAACAGGATATTCTCTAAAATTCTTCTATTTCTTTCTTATGGGCTTTATTTTCTTCGAATAAGGAAAATGAGAATAAGCAATCATGATCAAGCAATGATGATGATACTAGATTATGGAATTTTATTATTTTAAGAAAACAGCTCCTGTAAATCATTTCATTTATATCTGATTGAACTTGTCACCTGAGTGTTTTTCCAAGTTCAGTTATAAAAACTATGCTTGCATAGTTACACTTACGTAACAGTTTATCTCCCCTTGCTTGTATGCACAAAAACTCTAGGAAAAAAAAAGTGCCTAGATATTTATCTAGCGTAACTGCTTTAAATTTCACATGCAGAAGTGTGATTGTGTTGGCGCATTATGAATGGTAGCTTTGGTGTTGAAAAGTCCCCTCATTTGCTCATGGCATTTACAATTAGTAAATTAAAATGATTGTATCATATTAACAGTGGCACAACTAAAGTTTATAGTAGTCCTCTGAGGGCCGTGGGGGGAGACAAAGCAGCTGTTGCTGTTTGTTTATGCAACTCAGCAACATATGAGCGCTGGTCCCTCAATGGCGCTCGGCGGGCTGGGCTCTGCTTGATCTTTGAAGGTTGCTGCTGTTTGAACAAACCTCCCTGTGTCCCATGTAACACCATCTGTCTCACTAGGAATGTGGGAAGATTCAGCACACCCTAGCAGTTGTCGTACCGTTTCTGTGCTGTCTTTTTGCAAAAGGCTTTTGTGTCATTGCTGCTTGAAAAAGGCTGGCCTCCTACCTTGAGCAGCCAGAGTGGATGACTGTATTTCTTTCTTTCTTTCTTTCTTTTTTTTTTTTCAGAATTCTAAGTCACAGTGCTTTTTTTCCCCTTGTTCAAAAAGGTCAGCTGTGTTTGATTATATCTTTGCTGCTTTTAACTTGTCTTTTCAGCAAACTTTTTTTTTTCTTTTTCGTTCCTACTCCCGAGCACACTACTAAAAAGGAAAATGACAAGTCGGTGAAGTCTTCCCTACTGGCCTGTGATAAAACTGCTCAAGCAGCTCTAACCCAAGATGTTGTCTCTTACATTTGATAGTGAATCAAATCTTGTATGCAGCACCTCAGGAAAAGCAGGGTTTATATTTGCTCCTAGCACAGTGAATGGGGCATTTAAACATGCTTATCACGTAGTGAAATATTTGTTGTCAAGGATTTTCCTATTTACGTGTGTGTGTGTGTGTTTTTCCTTCTTTAAAGTTCGTATTGCTTCACTAGAAGATATACTTTTACCTTAATACAGAAAATTTGGTAAAATGAGTTATTTTGTGGGGAGTGTTTTTGAGAAGACTATTGAGGATTTGGGGGATAATATTTATTTTTTTCCTTGACAAAATAGTTGCATTCCAACCAGGAATCTTCAGATTTTAGAATTTGCAGTAAACACAGGGAACCACAAACATCTTTGCAATTATGCTTTCTCATCTCCAACGGCTCAATGAAACATTTTGGAAAAGAGAAGACAGAGATAATTCTAAAGCAAGTGCTGGATGCGCATGTGAAAGCACTTTTTTTTTTATTTGTTCCAATTTTATTGCCAACATTATCACTTTTATTGCAACTCTGAAAGACTGGGCAAATAAATAAACATGCACTCAAACCTTTTGGCCTGTCTGAAAACAGAGGCCTTTTAAAAATATTTGTAACAAATTTCCTTTGTTCCTCCTGCACGAAACTGATGTCAGTCTTTCTCCTTTTATAGCACCAAATGCTGACCCAAGGAGCAGGTAATCGCAAGTTCAAATGCACAGAGTGTGGCAAGGCCTTCAAATATAAACACCACCTGAAAGAACACCTGCGAATTCACAGCGGTGAGTAGCAGAGGGGCTGGTGTTCACACTTGCATTTTGTTTCATTAGGGGCATTTTTAAAAATTGTGTAAAATGCACACAACCGTGTTTGTAGTTCTTTGAAACTACCCATTGTTTTTTTTCATAAGCTTGGTGTGCCCACTGTCTTCATGAGACATATGGTACCACCACTGTCACTGCTACCGTGCTTATATTTACTCCATAGCAATTGCGCGTGCTTTGATTTGTCATAAAATCTAGAGGCTGCCTTTGGGCCTTTTAAAAACTCTTCGACAGATTAAATGGTTTTGACCTGAAGAAACTCAGCTGGCAAATTCTTAAGAATATTCATTTTTGATCCCCAGCCCTGAAAGAGCAAAGGTGAAGAATTTTGGATTAAAACTAATTTTTTTGATAAGTGCTCCTTGATTCCTGAGAGCTGTATATTACAGAACAACATCCTATCACTGAGCTTTCTCCTTTATAACTATTTTGATAGCTCTGCCAAGCATTTTATTACTAAATTGGATGCTATTCAAAGGACTAGTTGGATTGGTAGAATCAATGGAATCTTCACAGAGTTGATTAAAGCCATGGCTACACTTCCCTTTAAATACTGTGGCATCTTTATTGTACTATTGACCACGCATTAATCTGACACTCTGTTTAAATAGGAAGCTGCTGATGGCAAGGCGAGATTTGGGATCTTGGCTGAAAAAGGCACAGATATCCCTCACCTTCCACTGCTAACATCTTGAATTACGTCCTTCCAGGGGAGATAGAGCCCAGAAACAGTTACGGCTGCATAATTCTAACCTAAGCACCTAGAACGTAGAGGTGGCCCATTGTGTTGCTTTCATTTGGTTTCACAGAGTCTTGCCTTGGTCGGCAATTGCAATTGTTACCCAATCAAAGACATGTAATGTTAATTTTAATTGTCATTTTAGGTGAAAAACCATACGAGTGCCCCAACTGCAAGAAACGTTTCTCCCATTCTGGTTCCTACAGTTCACACATCAGCAGCAAGAAATGCATTGGTTTAATCTCTGTAAATGGCCGGATGAGAAATAATATCAAGACGGGCTCCTCCCCTAACTCTGTTTCTTCTTCTCCGACTAATTCCGCCATTACCCAGTTAAGAAACAAATTGGAGAATGGAAAACCACTGAGTATGTCTGAACAAACAGGCTTGCTTAAAATTAAAACAGAACCACTAGACTTCAATGACTATAAAGTTCTCATGGCCACACACGGGTTTAGTGGCACTAGTCCCTTCATGAATGGTGCACTTGGAGCCACCAGCCCTTTAGGAGTCCATTCATCTGCTCAGAGTCCAATGCAGCACTTAGGTGTAGGGATGGAAGCCCCCTTGCTCGGATTTCCCACCATGAATAGCAATTTAAGCGAGGTACAAAAGGTTCTACAGATTGTGGACAACACAGTTTCCAGGCAAAAAATGGACTGCAAGGCCGAAGACATTTCAAAGTTGAAAGGTTATCACATGAAGGATCCATGCTCTCAACCCGAGGAACAAGGAGTTGCTTCTCCTAATATTCCACCTGTGGGTCTTCCAGTAGTGAGTCATAACGGTGCCACTAAAAGTATTATTGACTACACGCTTGAAAAAGTCAATGAAGCCAAAGCTTGCCTCCAGAGCTTGACCACTGACTCGAGGAGACAGATCAGTAACATAAAGAAAGAGAAGCTGCGTACTTTAATAGATCTGGTCACCGATGACAAAATGATGGAGAACCACAACATATCCACTCCCTTCTCATGCCAGTTCTGCAAAGAAAGTTTTCCTGGCCCCATTCCTTTGCATCAGCATGAACGTTACCTTTGTAAGATGAATGAAGAGATCAAGGCAGTCCTGCAACCTCATGAAAACATAGTCCCCAACAAAGCCGGAGTTTTTGTTGATAATAAAGCCCTCCTCTTGTCATCTGTACTTTCTGAGAAAGGAATGACAAGCCCCATCAACCCATACAAGGACCACATGTCTGTACTTAAAGCATACTATGCTATGAACATGGAGCCCAACTCTGATGAACTGCTGAAAATTTCCATTGCTGTGGGCCTTCCTCAGGAATTTGTGAAGGAATGGTTTGAGCAACGAAAAGTCTACCAGTATTCAAATTCCAGGTCACCATCACTGGAAAGGAACTCCAAGCCGTTAGCTCCCAACAGTAACCCTCCCACAAAAGACTCTTTGTTACCCAGGTCTCCCGTGAAACCCATGGACTCAATAACATCGCCGTCAATAGCGGAACTCCACAACAGTGTTACGAATTGTGATCCTCCTCTCAGGCTAACCAAACCTTCCCATTTCGCCAATATTAAACCAGTTGAAAAATTGGACCACTCCAGGAGTAACACTCCTTCTCCCTTAAATCTTTCCTCCACATCTTCTAAAAACTCCCACAGTAGTTCTTACACTCCAAACAGCTTCTCTTCCGAGGAGCTCCAGGCTGAGCCTTTGGACTTGTCATTACCAAAACAAATGAAAGAACCCAAAAGTATTATAGCCACAAAGAACAAAACAAAAGTAGGCAGCATAAATTTAGACCATAACAGTGTTTCTTCGTCATCTGAAAATTCAGATGAGCCTCTGAACTTGACTTTTATTAAGAAGGAGTTTTCAAATTCAAATAATCTGGACAACAAAAGCACTAACCCAGTGTTCGGCATGAACCCATTCAGTGCCAAACCTTTATACACAGCTCTTCCTCCACAAAGCGCATTTCCCCCCGCCACTTTCATGCCACCAGTCCAGACTAGTATCCCTGGGCTCCGACCATACCCAGGACTGGATCAGATGAGCTTCCTACCACATATGGCCTATACTTACCCAACTGGAGCAGCTACTTTTGCTGATATGCAGCAAAGGAGAAAGTACCAGCGGAAACAAGGATTTCAGGTAATGAGACACACCTTTCTGCCCTGAAGAGAGGAGATGACTATCATAGCATGTATGTGCATGGAGGGGGAAAAAAAATCTTAGTGAAAAAACTAGTGCTATATTCTCAGGAGAAATAGAAGAGTGTGTTTTCGCTTGAATCTAAAACTAAGTAACCTAGACAAATAAAGCGGGGAAAACGGGAATATTGTATTATGTAAGCACATTTGCCTTAAAAAAGATAAAGGACTTAATATTTACTTTGGAGATTTCTTTAGATTGGCCCATCTGGTTTTAGGATAATACATTGATAGGGATATTTGGTAAGACTAACATAGATGCTGAAAGTTAACGTTCATAACAGTCACATGCTTTTACAGATGCTCACAATTTGCAATAATGCAGCTATAAATTTGATACATACTTGGTTTTACAGAGACTAGTTTATTTGGAAGAGTATTTTTAAAATATTTTGTGCATTCCATGGGACTTCCTTTGTAGTTTTCAAACTCGTAAGTAATTTATGGGTTTTCAAATACAGTAGCAGGTATGTTTTAACATCATGGAGTGTATTCCCTGTTTGCAAAATAGGAACATAAGTAGCAGTGCCCCTCTGTGACAGCTGTTCCAGTATTCCAATTTACAGTACATCTGCCCTCTTTGTAAATGTATTTAAGCCTATTTAATCTTCCCTAATATTAATTAGTGCAAACGTAGTCTAAGAAAACTGAACTGTGGGCTAGCAAATGGAAATGTATGTTATCATGCAAGTTTGCACTCCTTTGGATCAAGACAAAATAAATATCAAGAAATTTAATAATTTACTGATCCACATTCATTATTGCTCAATGCTGAAGGCTGTTTTAACATAGATAGAACATTGATAAAAAGTATTATTAATATTCCCTATTTCAAATTAGAAAATTAAATATAAAAATATAGCTTGAGGCCTTTAGTTGGTAGACATACATTTAAATAGATTGCATAATAATAACATTTTGTACCTAAATATAAAATTCAATTAAAACGGGGTTTCTACAGCTGCAGATCATTTCTAAAGTCAAGCACACTGGAAAATACACAGAATCTGGTGTTAAATTCTCACTCACAGGTATTTCCTGATAGAAGGAGAAGTAAGAGTTTTAGAGAAATTTATGTCTTTCTCAGCTTCAGAGTTGACCATGTTCTATCCCTGAAAAACAGTTAGTTCTACCACTGAGGGCAGAGAAGGTTTATACTTTCGTTGAAACATGAAACCTCACGTATTGTCCATGGAAAGTAGTAGTTTTAAAAAACTAGATCGTTTCATAGCAAGCCCTTCTGAGGGTCTCCAAATGTCAGGCAACGCGAAGTTGTTTGGTGTAAACATAAAGAGAAGAGACTGTGTTGAACTGTGTGATTATATCACAGGGAGAATTGCTTGATGGAGCACAAGACTACATGTCAGGCCTAGATGACATGACAGACTCCGACTCCTGTCTGTCTCGAAAGAAGATCAAGAAGACAGAGAGTGGCATGTATGCATGTGACTTATGTGACAAGACATTCCAGAAAAGCAGTTCCCTTCTGCGACATAAATACGAACACACAGGTATGAGTGACTTTGACTAGCTAGTTAGAGCTTCCTGGCCTGCTGTACATTTCATAATATTTAATGAGAACACTTGTGCAACATAAGATGCAGCATATGCTGATACCTTCAACAAGGAAGAAATAATGCTTTTGCCTAGCTCGGTAGGACTTTTTTGTTGCCTGTTTATTGGATCATTCATGTGTTTATGAGAGTGCTTGTCTTGTATTTTTCAAGTTCGTCTGTAAAGTGAATTCACAAGTCATGTCAGAGGTGTATTTAAATGGCCAGGGCAGGGAAATGGAGTGGCACAAGCCAGCTACTGGAAAGATCTTCAAATACTTAAGCTGGGATGAACCTATAGATGGAAAAATTTTAATGATAAAAAAATTCAGTCAGTGCCATATTAGTTTCATCATTGAAGCATCAAGTAAGCCATGATTTGAGGGTGATTCTGTTTAATTTGTATAAATTGGCCATATTTTGAATAAACAAAAAGTGCTAGTGTTGTGAAAGAAAAGACGTAAGTAAAGTAACAGGCCAAATGAGCTACTGAAATGACTGATATTTGGAAGACTAATATGCAGCTTTCTAAATTGAGTTAGTTTCTTTTCAATTTATGCATTCCTCATTAGGAAGAATTGCACAGGGCTGAAAAAGACAGCAGCCTAATACTCCCCTGTAAGGAGACAGAGAGTGGGTTAATTTTTTCAAAAGAAGGGAGCAAAGCCATGAAGTGAAACACAGTCCAGAATCCGATGTCCGCTCCGCGGTGGGGCCGCGCCCGCGCTCCCGCGCTCCCGCCTCCTTAACCACAGAGTAACCCTGCTTCATCCCTGTTCCTAACTAGAAACCTGGTTCGCTGTCCGGCCCTCGGCCCTCGGTGGGAGAGGGAGGAGTGCAGGATCACGGTCAAAATGCCAATGGGGGGGGGGGGGGATGGGGGGGGAGTTAGAGGAAAATTCTCATTTGAAACCAGGATGTCCGGTATCAAGCTTTTTAACGTGGAGGAAAAAAATTAGCCTAATATTAATGCCTTTGGGGGAAAAGTGATGAAGAGGCAGAAAAGTAAAAGAAAAAAGATAAGGAAATGTGAATACTTCCTGTCACCTTTTGACTGACTGACTACGTGGCGCCCTTTGTAGTGGCTGAAAACTATCCTTGGGAAGTAGTTGTACGACCATCTTCCCTTACTCCTCGCTGGGCATAAGTGACCGCGGTCAGCCTGAAGGGGTGGGGGGAAGTTGAGCGAGTTCTGCAACACTAAGTGTTGCGGGCATTTGTGAAGAGGACATGGTTGAAAAATAACAGCGCTCTTACTCCAACCAACCCAGTTTTCTTTCTCTTCAATTGTCTTATACTAATTGTTATTATTTCAAAAGTTCAACTAATGAGACTTTAAAGTCAACCTTATTTGAATAGCAGATCCCAGTAGTTTTTATACTTGTGTGATATAAGTCAGTGTTTGAAACATCACAATTTTCCTACGTTTGTCTTTTATCATAGCTATCAATAGATACTTTCTTTAGTGCCAAGTCTTATTTAAGTATTATAAAGATATTTTCATACCTAAACTTACTTTAATATCTTAATCAACCTCAAATATATTTTGTATTTCATTATTCAGCTACAATAGGCACATCACTGAAGGCATCTGTCCCTCTCTGATTGGTTTTATTATATGACCATATGCAAACTCTATCACTTACTACATGGTGAGTGTCAAACTTTTATCTTAGTGAGGGCTGTCATACCTGTTTACTTCTAGTCAATATCTTTATTTCTCATAAACTAGATAGTCCATAAACTTTATAGGTGTATAGATAGTTGAGAGACTCCAAAGTTGACAAATAAAAATATGCATAATCAATTTGAAAAAGACACTGTATTTTAAAAAACAAAGGTAAAATATTCTGGTCCTTTAAAATGTGAGAAGATCGGTTGCCTACTAACATTGCCTAGCAACAAGGTGCTAACCATCCAATGGTTTCTCTAAACGTGTGATTAATTATCCTCCTTTTGGCTTCCCAGCTTGTCAGCTTTCCAGTGTGTTAACTTTTTGGTTTCTTGACCAAACATCTCATGACATTACTACTGTCAGTGTATTTGGTTCCATCAAAGTGAAGTTCTTCATGAATTTTCTATCACTATGATACATGTGGAAATTTAGTTCATTTTCCTTTCCTAATTGGGCCCCACACGTCTTTCGTTTGTTTGTATTAAGCACTAGTAATACTTTGAGAATGTATTAATATGAAAATTATAAGTGAGAACAATCTTTGGGTTGATTGATTCCAAGGTTGGGAAATGAAGTTGAATGGTTATTTGATTAACTGTTGATTACTAACGTGTCATTGATAAAGTGTGTTTTTACATCTGTTTATAATTTAATGTATAGAATCGTTTAAATTAAGAAGGAAATTATGAGGATCTTATTTTTGAGACCCTCTGCTCTTTTACCTCGACCTGTTTAATTTATTTCCTAGGCAGACACCAAGGATGGAATGCTTAATTCTCCTTCCCAGCAGCTCATGGCTTGCTTGCATTTCCTGGAAACTGGGACTAGGGCAGAGGAAGGAAACACTACATAAATGTTGATTTCAATAGGATTAATTGTCACAAACAAGGACTGTGAAATACAAAATCTGAAACTCTGTTAGGCACTGTAAAGAACTCACTTATATTCCACTGAAATTTAAATCTGACATTTATTAAGTACTTTCGCTATTGAGACATTGCATGATAGGTGCTTTTAAACCCACTTTATTCAGAAAAGTAATCCAAATGTTTCTACTGTTGAGTGAAGTCAAAGTTTTAAATAAATTACCAGCCAATTTTGTTTCTCAGTTGTGTGATAATATTTTTCATATCAGAAACCTGTTTATGAGCTTCAGTTTTCATTCTAGCTGTCAGGTAATCATGAACCTTGATATTAGAGGAAAAAAAAAAACTTACCCTGAAAAAGTTTTGACTCATTTCATATCAGTTTGGATGTTTTCTGTCTGAATCTTGTTCATGTGGATACTTAATTCCAAGATATCTTGATTTGAATCAGGTAAACAATCAAACAAGTTAAAAAGAGATAAATGGCCAAGTCAGTTGCTATTTAAATTGAATTTATTAAATGCTTGCCAGTGAAATGCCTGGAGATTAGTAGAATATTTAGTGCAAGGTATAGGTCAGAACTCCCCACCCACTGCTTCCAAATTCTGTCCTTTGCATGACATAATAGCTCAACATTTTATTCTTTTGGATTGTCATTTCATAGTGTAGAATTAATATATTTCAATTTTGAGCATATTATTTATCATCAAGGGAAGTCCCAGAAAATCAATTGCCTGGAACCATCGAATATACTGCAGTTCCGTGGGCATCCCCGAAGCCTTTCTGACAGGCGTTGAACTTGTCCTCAGGAGTGCTCATTCTGTCAGGACACACTGCTCTGTGTTTTGTTCCTTTGGAAAAGAGGGACCCACATCAGCTGTGATGTTCATTCAGACTTATTCGCACAGCTGGTCCGTGTGGTGACCTAACTGCATTCTTGTGCTCTTGAGCTGCGGAGACTCTCATACCTCAGGGAGGTTGCAGGACAGAGCTGCTCATGTACGCTGTAGCAACTGCAGGACCAAGACAGTTCTCATCTGCAGCTTTTCTTCTCTCCATTCAGCCTCATTTCATCCATGTACTCTGCTCCTGATCATGCATCTTGCTTACAACTTGGGAAATTACTGCACATGTATTAGTGGGTACAAATAAAAATAGCTAACATTCATTGAGCCCTTACTACGTGCAATCCTTGTACCAAACACTTTACCTATGTTGTCCCTTTACTCCTTACGCTCAGTCTGCAAGTTAGGTCCCCAAATGATTTCCCTTTTACTGACTAAGACCCTGATCCTCCGAGAGATTAACATGCCTGAGACTGCATAGCTGGTCATAAAAGATGGATTTGAACCCAGGCAATCAGACTCTGTACCATCCTGCCCCTGGGAATGAATTGCCCCTGTCAGAAACATCTCATCCTTGCTCCTAATAGCATTTTTTTAACGGTCCAAGTGCACACAAGAGAGACCAAATTCGTATATAGTGACTTGAGGGTTTCTGGAAGGCAAAACTTCTTTTTCCCAAATGCATTTCTGCTTCCTGTTAAATTACCTTCCCACCCAGTGGTCTTGGCAAATGGAAAAACACGCTGTCTTTCCAAACTCTTGGCACTCTACTGAAATTCTCTTCTCTGTTATCCAGTGTACCTCATCAAAACATCTTTTCCAAAAGTTAAGGAGTAGTTTTTGAGTGGTTTGAATTACACTTTTCTTCTTCAGACTATTGGCTGCCAATAAGCAGGTTACTAGAATCTTCTATATTTCCAGTACAATGAGTGGCCAACAGCAAATACCTTTCCAGTTTCCCTCTTACAGGTAAATAACTTCTTCGTACTCTTAATATTGTGCCTTGCCACATCTTATCCCTTAATTGATATCAGATATTACACTAAGATAAAGACCATTAATGAAATGACATATAGCAGCCTACAGCATTTTCTAAGTAGTAACATTCCCCAGAAACATTCAATAACACTATTAAAGAGATTTGATTACTAATTGAGATTATATGTTGCCATATAACCATATACCTGAAGTGTGTAGAATGTATTCCTAATCTTATAACATGTCACTTAGCAAATGAAAATGGAGTTGAATCTACTCATGCTGGTTTTTAATTTGCTGAGATGCAAGTTTATATGAGGAAATATAAGTATGTAGCTTCCTGTCTGTTATGATAATACACACTGCCCTCCCCCTCCACGACACACTTCTGACTTTAATCCTGGAGCATCAGTCTGATAAGTTGTTTTTTTTCTTTTTTTGGTTTTTTTTTTTTTTGTCAGTTCTATTTTGGAAATAAACTTTTAAGTATGGCAGCTATGGAAGGTGTTGAAGGCATTCCAGTGCTATTTGTGGCCTGGAATCAACCAGATGTGTTTAGGCTTGGCACCAGTTTCAAGTTCCAAACACTGGTTAGAAACTGCCTGGAATGCCAAAGGAAATACAGCATTCTCTAGCTGAAGAGTATTTTAGCACTCAACAAGTGGCTGACATCTCACGGAAAACTTTAGCGGGAAAACACTGCTTGGGGTTAGTTCAGCCTCCAAGACATCCGTCTTTCTACTTTGTGTTTTCAAATGATTTCTTCTCTAATTTTTATTCTTAGAAGCATATGGCTGATAAGACATTCTTAACATCATCTTTCCTCCATTCCTGCTCCTGCCTGTCTTGGAAATTTGCTCCCATTGGAGCTCTAATGCC
>NC_133543.1:31601103-31643603 GCF_048773025.1 Camelus bactrianus | reverse complement strand
GGTCCTGCACGGAGTGCTGATGATGATGATGATGATGTTATCTTGCAGGATGGACTCTGCTGGGATAATTTTATGATAAAACACTTTTTTCAAATGCCACTGGGTCTAGGCAGACATTTCCTAGCTACGGGGGTAGCAATCAGTTTCTTCAAAATTTACTGTTCTAAGCCCATTAGAGTTCCAACGCAGCAAGACTCTTCAATGAAAACTGAAAACGCCTATATTTTCTTTAGGAGAATATATGCAAATGTTGTGTGCTGAACTCCTACCCTTTAGTGGTAGATGCTTTATCATCTGATTTATGTAAATTTGCTCGTAAAGATACAGTTTATTTTTTAATTGGTGAATATGAATTAGAAAATGAAGATTCTGGTTCAGCATTCATCCAACATCCCCAGTTAACAAGCACACATTTATTTAGACCTCTTATCACTTGGGTCAAAATCATGTAATTGACCAGTCGGTAGGAACTGTATTCCAAAGGAGACTGTGGTTTCTGCCGGAAATGACCAGGGTAGCGTTCCTGACTCAGCCCTCATAGTTTGAGCCTGCCCGTCCTTGTGTTCACACGCTCCTGTCAATCTTACGGGCTACTCAACTAGCTGCTCGAAGGAGGGGGTTTCTTGAGCGTAGCTTTGCAGGAAGCTCTGCAGTCTGTTGCATTTTTGCCTTAGCCACATGTGTTTTCCAGAGAGAAGGTATTTTGGAACAGGAGAACGCACTGATGATTGCCTCCCCTGTAAACATAAAGGAGAAATGGACACTAGAGAGGGCGTCAGGATTCTTAAGGCCTGTCATTACCTTGCCTGACAAAACAAAAATAACACCCTATCCTTATCATAAAAAATATGCCCATGAAATCATGCAGTTGCAGGAGCCAACTCTAAACACGAAGTGATGCTGACCTCATTGTGTTCGTTCCACGCTGGGATCATGAATGGTCTAAAATATAGTGTTAGCCTCTAACATATCTCGTACTAAGTCAACCAAATGTAGAGCCTTCTTGCTAGGATATGTATCAAAATCAAAAGTGACATTTTCTCAAAGATACATTCTGGCTTTAAATCTGTGTTAAAATGTCTGTGCATGAGAACAGGCCCTTAAATGCAATGCTTGCGCCCTCTCTTCATTCTTTCTGAATCTGAGCTTGTCAGGGATTATAGTGTGCAACCTCTGCTGACAGTAGATAAATAACTGACAGTATTTTAGCAGAGTTGCTGGGTTCTCTGCAGAGTAATTTGTTTTCTCCTTTCTACCCCGTCTTTAATGTTTTGTTATAAACATCTATAGCAAGGCATGGCTAATAGAAATGACTTACAGAGAAAGATCTGTAAAAAATAGACTGCATTGGCAATGCCTCTTTTTTTTTTTAACTATTTTCTTTCCAAACATGATAACATTGCACCAGGTTCCAACCTTTACGTAAATGTCCTCTTTAATATAATGGGCACAAAAAGACCCACTGCTGAAGGGACAGAAAACATGAGTTTACAAAACATTGAAAGATAACACTTTCCAGGCTGTGGTTCTCCAACTCTGATCTCAAGACCCCTTCACACTCTTAAACATTACTGGGACACCAAAGAGTTTTTGTTGGTTGCAGTTATACCAATCATGTCCTGAATTAGAAATTAAAACTGAGGAGAAAGTTTTAAAAACCATATTAAATCATTTAAAAGTAAAAATAAAAGAACCAAATACATGTTACCACAAATAATGTATTTTTAGGGAAATAATTCTAGTTTACAAAACAAAAAAAAAAATGTAGTGAGAAGAGTGACATTATTTTACACTTTTGAAAATCTATGAAGTCTGTCTCAGTAGAAGGGAGTGGAATTCTATCTGCTTAAGTATTCAATCTGTTGCAATATGTTGTTTTGGTAGAGGTTTATGAAGAAAATTCTGCCTCGTGAAGAGAGTTGGGAAAGGATAGAGTGTTTTAATGACCTGTTCACATTATTGTAGATATTCTTCTTTGCTATGGCACTAGAACTTGACAAGGAGGAGTCTCTTAAAGGTTAGTCTGAAACCATTCAGTGACTCTTCATGCTCTGTTACTTGCTGTTTAAATGGATTTTGTAGCATTCTGCATTGGTCACTTGGAAAATACTGGTTTACTGAATTATGCATATCTTCCAAATGCTGACACAATTCATTATTTCAAAGAATCATATTGTTAGTATCGCCACTGAAATCAGGAGTTTTTGATCATTGAGAAGTTGTCAAGCTCACGGTGTAGGTGCGATTTTATTCCAAAATTCTAGTTTTCAATTAAAAGCTTGAATTTATCATTGCCACAAATATTACCAGTTGTTTACCTTGAAGTGACAGGTTCATATGGCTCATATTTTAGAAAATGTCTACCAGATACCCAAGTCTGATTAACCATACTTTGTCTATCCATTGTTCTATTAGGTAAAATCGGTGTCTCATAAAAAAAAGCAGCTAGTTTAGCTCACAGCTCAATCATATACTTTTCCTCAAGACAGCCATTGTACCTTGGTATGCAAGGGTGCTTTATGTGTATTTCCAATTTTATCACACAGAATATTAAAAGAAGTCTCTTGAAGGAATGAAATTTAATAAAATTAGCAATTTAATGCTTCTTCAAGGGCATTCTTAAGTAAAACTGACGTTTTTCTTCTGCTGCAAATGCAGGTGATTAAGAATACAATGGCCGCTGATTCAGTTTAGGGCCATTGTCCTGAATTATGCCAGGGCACCTGCAGTTTTACCTGTCCGTGCTGTTCCACCATCAGGACAATGTCAGGACAATGTCAGTACAATGAAATAGGCAAATTACATCTTAGTATTATTATGAAAATAGCTTGACTTTGCAAACTCCATTAAAGGGTCTTGAATACCCCCAGGAATTCATGGACTACCCTTTGAGAACCATCGTCAAATGGAGTTGATAATGACGTATGTAAAAGATGTCAGTCATTGGAATTGCCTTTTAGTTCTCATAGACTAATTTTTCTTGCCCTGAATGTTAATATATTAACATCAAGGTTTAGCAGTTGATGGTAAACAAGTATTCGTGAAATATAAGAAAACTTTCTCAGACCAAATAGGACTTGTTTCCACATGGGCTCGAGAGTTAGGAAGCCATAGGAGAGAGATCTTTGCCATAAGAAATTCCGTTCCAATCCTAAGCCTATGCGATGTTGATAATGATTAAGGATGTAAATTTGGAAAGGAAAAGGTCCAGTCATTAAGAAATAAAAACAGATTCGAAGCCTACTTAAATAAATCATGTACTATAATATTGAAAGAATTTGACATACTGTATTTTTAGTAATTTTGGCAATTTCTAATTGAAAACAAATGATTGATATAAAATGGAAAATTATGCTTTATTATTTGAGAGTAAGACAAATTGCTATTTTTTTATTATTTGACTCTCTGAGGTTTAAAAATACAGTTTTGCAAACACAATTGATGACTACCTTCTGAAAGGCTGTGTGTTGGATGACTGGATGTGATGCTTTTGAGGCCAAGGTGACGTATCCTGGTTTTCATGTTGCTCAGATAGCTTGGGAAGAATTTGGTGAATGGATTATCTTAAATCCTTCAGGTTTTACTTGTCATTTGAATCCTTGGAATAGAATACTTTGGATGGAGAGTCTTCAGGTGCCACAGCAGAATGTGAACAGGGAGAGAATGTGCTGGCTTTTGGAGACCAATGTTCTTTGTTCTATTTCTGTGTTATGTTTAAATCTGTTTTTCTAAGGAAGAAATGATCCTCACAGAATTATAGTTCTGGAAAAGATGGTCATGTGGTCTGGCCATCTGCCTTTCAACACACTCCACCAAAGCTTCCTCAGACCTGCAAGAATCCATCTTTACTTGTCCTGATCTCTAAAAAAGATGATTCTACAGTGCTTTCCAATGGTACTGTCCATTTCACAGTTAAATATCCTTAATGTAAGGAATATCTGCCCTATAACTAACTATAAGTAAGTAAGCTAACTTAAGATTGACTGGGAATAATGGGTAATTGTTCTTTGAAAAGGATCATCTAATCAGTTCTATATTTATCCATCAATTGGACAGTCAAACCTTATGGGAATAAGAAGGTTCATTTTGGTTGATTATAGTTATCCCCAATTCAGTGACAAGCTTTCTTAAGTTATATGTCTTTACCTAGAGGTGTTTGATTTGTCATTGTTTGTTTGTTTTTGTCTTTAAAGGATTTCAAGTCAACTCTGGCATTTAAGAAACAAAAAACTCTCTAGAGAATTTTACTAGAACCTTTCAAAAGTTGTAATCAAATACCTGGCTTAAGTTAGCATGTATTATACCACCTAATCGTTTTATTTTGTCTTTAACAGTACTATCAGATGTCTCTGGACTCTATTCCAGGATTTTTACTTAGTAGGAAAATAAATCCTGGGAAATCCATGGCCAAAAAATTTCCAAAATTCCATTCATAGGTCCCTTATTAACTAGATTTCGATCATTGAACATATGGAAAAGATAGCGGATTCCACACTTAGTTTCTCATTGCCTCTTGGGCTGTTTTTAACTTTCTAACATACCACGTCAGCATAAAGAACTTCCACTTGTAGTCGTTACTGTCTAGGTGGTGTTATCGCTAGAATATCGTAAACTAAAGCTCTTGTTACCATTTCCTGCCTAACAGGGTTAAACAGTTCTCTAAACTTGACTCATTTCTTAAACATACTACTTGCTACACAAGATGCTCTTGGATTATGGTATGTTTATGACAGTCATCTTCCCCTGCTCAAGAACTGTCTGCCTTGCTTTTTTATTACAACTTTTTTGATCAAATCCTTATACCAGACTTATTTACTTAACACCACAGGTCAGGGGTGAGTGTGTTATGAAGTAGATAGCTAGGTGATAGAGATGGATGGATGGATGGATGGATGGATGAGTGGATGGATGGATGGATGGATGGATGGATGGGTAGGTAGTTAGATCATTTCTCTGTTACACATATTTGTGTTGTGTATAACTGTGTGTTTCTTTCTTTCTTACATTAAATTAAATTAAATATACTTCTCCTTCTTAATCATTAGACCTTTCTCCACATTATTTCTATTGACATGAATTCTCTTATTCAGCCCACTCTTCCCTCCCCTTTTCAGGAGTAATAACCCTCCTGTTACTCTTTAGAGATGCCCTGAAATCCTCTGCCTTCCATGAACATCTGCCCTGATTTAAGTTTCTCTGATTGTGAATTTCTGTGCACCGGGGGCACCGTGCCATCCACTGCACCAAGGACACATGTGATGGAGCTTTGCACCTTTCATACTGCCTCCTAGCTCTACTCATTTCATGTTTTAAATGGTGCATTTATTTTAGATCCTAAGGTCCCCCAGGATAGAAACAAAACTTTTTTTTGTTTGTCTGAGGAGACTGTTTCAATAGCATCTCGCCAGAATACCTGGCCTGTAGGAGACTTAGTTGATGTTACTTAATGTTGATGATGAATTATAAGATGACTCTGATGATTGACTCTTACTTGCTCAGTAAGTCCAATTGAGGACAAGTGTCTCATCCTGGGATGAAAGAGAGTGAAAATATAGAGGGCTTAAATTAACCAAATGACAGGTAGAGGTGGTCTTGAGATGAACATTGCTTTTACAAAGAATACTTTTGTTTTTGGTTTTGGTTTTTTTTAATGAAATTCCTTTATAGGAGTTGTAAATACAAATCCTTCAGGACTGTTAAAAAGTGAAATTATAGTGTTTGGGAAGAAAGATTCAAACTGGTTAAAACCAAAGTAATTTCTTACTTATTGGAAAATAAATCTGGAAGGAGAGATCCTGGTAGGTTATTTTTTCACCTACCTCTCTGCCATAATCCAGATGTATAAATCGTTTAAAAATAATCCATTGAAATTACTTTCTAAATTCCCGTTTACAGTGAATGAGATTCTATGGCTTTAGATTACCCAGACTAAGGTTCAGTGACCAGATTTTTATTCCTTTTTTTAAAAACTCAATCATAGCATAGAATTCCAAGGTAGAATAGCAATAACTATTATAAATTATGGAAGGTTTTTTCCCCTTGTATCGTCTTTATTGGATATGCAACTAATTAGCTATTTCAGCACTATTCAGGCTAGCACCGTTTGTTGGTTAAACAAAAGAAGGGGAAATTTCAGAAACACAAAGAGCTGAAATGTTTGAGATTTGTTCTTGCTCAGATGTATACCTCATAGTGCCTGTCTCCTGTTGAAGGAAATAATTTATCGTGATCTTAGTCAAAAACATTTCTCTCTTTGCTGTCCTTTTTTATTAATTTAGATATGTTTCTAAGATGAGAAATGATGTTACTTCTAATTATGGTTACATGTAGTTAATTTCCTTCTTTTTTCCTAAGCTTGATGTGAAAGGCAGTTTCCTCCAAAAGAGGGACGGTGGTGGGGGGAGCTGGCTACCGGGAGGGGAGAATACTGATAGAGCTGATTTTCCTGTTGCCTTAGCAACAGATTTATTTATTAGGGGCTGAAATGACATGAGTTAATATACTACATACCTGCTGATCGGCAAACTCCCCTATTTCAACTGCAGTTGACAATTAAGTCCTGGACAGCTACAGCCAGGGGTTAATGTTCCTCATTAGGAGAACTAGGTCATTACTGGGAAATCAAGGCACTTAAGGCAGCATGGGTAAAGTACAAAATTCAGCATCTAGACGAGTGAGGCTTTTTTATGTTAATTAACCTTATTTTCCTAGGTTTAAAAAAAATCTTATATGCACATGACAGTGGATCAATTAATTGAAAAAAAAAGAGCTAGTTTACTTTATTCTCTGAGTTGTCTTCATTTCCTTTGCAAGGATTTCATTATTTTATGGAAAATTCTTATGTCTATATGATGAGTAAAAAGGGTATTAAAATTAAGAAGGGAATCATCATGGAAATCAGCTTTACCACAAGGGAATGAGCAAATAAAAGCCTTGGAAATGAAAATAAATAAGCTTTGCTAATACCTCACCTAAGGAGCAGAATATAAGCCCATCAGAGCTTGGAGATATTTAGAGGTACTTCTTTGCTTCTTTATTAAGCAGTTACATAGTTATTTGACCTTCAGAAACTGAAACTTTGGAAAAGTGATTCCAAGTGGTTTGTAAACATTCTATTTGCAGAAAGCTGTGTAGCAGTTTAACAAACAATAACTTTCCACTCATAATTGGCTTTTTTTTAATACCAATAAAATTAGATACATTAGTTGAAAGTTTTTATTAAAATGTCTGAGTGGGTGTATTTTTCACTTGATAAGTTCATAAATAATGTATCAAGCCCCTTCTCAAAGCTTTGTTTTCTTATTTCTTTAAAGAGCCTTTATATTGAAAGAGGGGTATTTACAGCGGAGAAAAAGACTTATTGCCCAGAATCCTATTTTATCTTCATTACTGTACTGCCTCCATTGAAACCACTTCTTTCCAGCTCTTTGACTTCAGGTAACTTTCTCTGTAGGTCATACACAAAAGCAAAAAGATGCTTTTACCATCAGTATCCCCTAAAATACTCGGTCCCTTCAACAGACACATCAAAACCACTTTAATTCACCTCCCTCTGCCCATATACTATAATCTGCCTTTATTCATGGGAAAATAATTGATTGGCTTCTAGAGACTTCATTTAGAACTTTTGTTATCATTTCTCTCCCCATCAAAAAATAAAAAAAGGTACAACTCTCCTTTAATTGGTTAGCCACCTGTAATTCGGTGTGTATTTTCACCTCCTCCCCTAAATTGTTTTCCTGTTATGTAAGTGAAACCAGTCCCACAGATATTTCTTTAGAAAATCCCATTCTGATAAACCTCTGTTTGTTAGTATCATGTAGGTTCCACTTATCCTCTGATTTTGCATAAAATTACTGCTTTAGATGGCACCTCTCAAGGCTGCTTCCTCCATTAAAGTATTTTCACTCTGAAATTAGACATGATCTTTACACAACTTCCTCTTTTCACCTACCCTGCCTGATTGTCAGTTTTAACAAAAACTCTTTTAAAGGAGAAATTGTTTCCCCAGTTTCAGAATTGCCACTCAAGAACCAGGTTCTAGAATGAGACAAGTATAGAAAGAGACTGTTAGCTTTTCTCCAAATTTTCTTTCTTGTTTTCTTGGGGACATGGCTGGACCACATTTTCCAGCTCCCACCACAGTTTGGTGTGGCTGCATGACTGGTCTTAGCCTGTAAATGTAAGCAGAAAAGACATGGGCCACTTCCAGTTCTGGTCTATAAACATGTCCCACCAACATTCTGCCACGTTCTTTTTCCCTTCTGTGGGGCAGACACAGGAGGCACTGTCATCTTTAACATGGAGCCTTGGACTGAGCACCATGGAGGAGGGCTGCCCTTCTGATCTGCCCACCTGTCTACCACTCTGACATGCACCCATTACACATTTTTTAATCCATTTTCAATGCAGTCATCCCACTTCGATGAATGCAGACAGCTGTTGCAATAATCTAGATAAATATGGTGGTGGTTTGACTGGGGTCAACAGAGGATGTAAGAAGTGGTCGAGGTATGTTTTAAAGATTTTAGCCTAAGTGGATACATGTAGATGCCATTTACTGAGATGGAGAACACTTGGAGAGGATAAGCTTTAGAAAGTTTGCATTCGAACATATTAAGTGAGAGATACCTTTTAGACATGCAAGTGGAGATTTCAAGTTGGAAGCTAGATACACACATCTTTTATTCAGCTGAACAGTCAGGACTGAAGATAGAAATTTGGGAGTTATCAGCATGGCTAGGTTCAATTCCTATAAAGCATTTTTTAAAAACATACTGGATTTTAAACCTTATAAATTACATTTTTAAGTTTTGTGATTTTAGACATTAAATCTATCCCAAGTCTGTGGGCAGCAGTCGTGGCCTAGAGATGGTTACAGCATAGTAAAGTCTGGTCCCGCTACAAGTCCTGGTGTCGCCGTCACCAGCATTGGGTCTTCAGACAGGTTATCTACTCTCTGACTTCAGGTTCCTTCTTTATAGGAAGGGAATAATGTTAACTACATTGTAGGATTGCTCTGAGGATTAAAGAAGGTGATAACATGTAAATGAGGTAGCACAGTTCCTGGGGGAGACTAAGCACTTAATAACCATTCACTATTATTATTAGTAAATAATGCAGAGGACTTCGTTCCCTCACACAGACCTGTCACTTTTGCCCACTATCTCTTATTGGTCAAAATCAAATTTTTTTCTTAACTCTCTAGAAAAAGAAAAGAAAAGAAACAGCTAAATAAAGTCATCTTTTTTTGTCTTCATTTTCAGCCTACCCAAAACAAGTACATACTGTACAGAAAAATGGAATTAAGCTACAGAGCAAACACTTGTAAGGAGCAGCATCTGCCTTGTAAATGAAGTCTATAAAAGGCTACCAAATGTCCCTTCACATTTTTGTGATTGTTAGGGTATTACTAAACCTGGATGGAAAAATGTTTTTTGAGGCTGTTACATCAAGCACCCACAGTGTCAATATCACAAATTATTTCCGTTTTTTTACAAGATGGCTGCCATGAGCCTTCACTCAGGAGCAGTGGTGCTGTTTCAGCAGGACGTATATAGTTTTAAAGGTACAATTCGCTAAAAAGCATTTTCTACTTTTATAATTGCCACACTTTCAAACACGTTTGTTTTTTTTTAAACAGCTTTAATGCAATATAATTTATAAATCACAAAATCCATTCATTTTAAATAATACAATTTAATGATTTTTGGTTAATTTGCAGAGTTCCACAACCATCGCCACAATCCAGTTTTAGAACATTTTTATCACTCCAGAAAGAACCCTCATGTCCCTTTGCAATCAATCCCTGTTTCCTCCCCCACCCCAGGAAACCACTAATCTGCTTGCTTTTTCTACAGATTTGCCTTTTCTGGACATTTCGTATCAATGGAGCCTTACACTATGTGTTCTTTTGCATCTGGTTTCTTTCACTGAGGACAGTGTTCTTGAGGTTTGTCCACATTGTAGCACGCATTGGTAGTCTTTTCGTTTCTAAGACTGAATAATATGCCATTGTATGGATATATATACATTTTGTATATTCATGTATCATTTGATAGACATTTGTATTGCTTCCACTTTTTTGATTATTGTGAATAATACTCCTCTGAACATTTTCATCGAGTCTTTGTGTAGATGTATGTTTTTATTTTCCTTGGTAGATACCTAGGGGTGGAATTACTGAGTTGTCTGATAAATTATGTTTAACTTTTTAAATAACAATCAGATAGCTTTTCAGGATTAGACCTACTAACTCTTCCTCCTCAGATCCATTCATTTATTTTAAAATCTTATGGAGCTTCTTCTAAAGCCAGGCACGGTACTATGCACTAGATATAGCCAACTCTTGATTATCCACTGTAATCAGAATGAAATGTAGTCTAAACATTTGAAATCTCCATATTATTCATAAGCCTAATGCTGGGCATTCTATTCAAGTGTCTTCAGCAAAAAGTCTATGATCATAATGGGCCTGTTATCCCAAACGGGTATCAAATGGCTATGTGAGAGCTAGCTACTGGGAATCCAAAGAAGAAAGGCATAATCCTCTGCTCTTTAAAAGCCCAGAGTCTAGGGAGAGAGGGGGGTGTGTAATGCCTGCATATATCTGTGTTCCTGCCACTTAATGGTAACATGTTGAAATTCTGACTCCTTTTTTTTTCCCCTAAACTACTTTACACTCTTATTTGTAAATGGTGTGTTTATGTCCCACACATGCAGCTCCAAATGATTGTTTTGTCTGATTCCTCTTCATTTAACTCTCTGTTGGTTTCCTATGGCTACTTTAACAAAATACCACAAAAGCAACAGCTTAAAACAACAGAAATTTATTCTGCCATGATTCTGGAGGCCAGAAGCACAAAGTTGGTATCATTGGGCTGAAATCAGGATGTTAGCAGAGCCTGACTTCCTCTGAGGGGGTCTAAGGCAGAAACCTGCTTACCTCTTCCTTACGTCTTCCAGCTTCTAATGATGACTGGCAAGCCTCAGTCTGGGGTTGCATCGTTCTCTTCTCTGCCTCTGGGGTCACGCTGCCTTCTCCTGTTCAGTCTGTATCTAACCCCCCTCTGCCTCCCCCTTATACCTGTGATTGCATTTACGGCCCACCCAGATCAGCCAGGATAACCTCCCTTTCTCAAGATTCTTGACTCAGCCACATCTGCCAAGTACTGTTTCGCCAAGTAAGGTAGCATTCCCAAGTTTCAAGGATCAGAATGTGGAGATCTTTTGGGAGGCCATCATTCCACCTAACGGAAGCTGCATATGCAGTCAGTATGAAGTCATTCATTTATTCATCCATTCAATACTTCTGGAGCATATAGTATATGCCAGGCAGTGAAATAAGCATTGATATATAATTGTAAGGAAAAATTCACACATACCGTCCTTGCCTGCTTGGAGCTTACAACAGCTATTAATCAAATAAAATTTGCCTGAGATGTGTTACAAAGGAGAAATGGAAAGATAGAATGATATGTAACTTTTCTGTAAACATGTTACATGTTCATTATAAATGCTTTATAACTGAAGAAGTTTTAAAACTCACTGCAAAAGTCAAATCAGTCAACAATACAAAAGTAATTGCCATTCTCAGTATTTCTCCCATTCCATATTCCTGTCTGCTAGCTCTGATTTTTAAATAATTACCCTAGTGATTTTAATATACAAACTTACCCATATATTTAACTCTTTCCTTGCCTGTTACTTCCTCTTGCACATTAGACCTTTCCTTCTGCCTGAAGAACATCCTTAAGAATTGCTTTCAGGGAGAGAATGCTCTTGGCAAACTCATCTGAAAATATCTTTTATTTCTCTATTGTTCTTTAAGGATATTTTTTTCTGAATATACAATTCTTGGTTGATACTGCATTATTTTCAGCTTTATTTTGCTATTGAGAAGTTACTTAATCAGGCTTTTCTCTCTAGTTACTTTAAAGATCTTGTCTTTGTCTTTGGTGTGCTTCATTTTCACTTATGTGTGGGAATGGATTTCTTTTCTTAAACTTACTTGGGATTTGTTAGAGTTCTTAAATCTTTGAATTGATGTCTTTCATCACTTCTGGAAAATAGTCACTATTACAGCTACAGGTACTGCCTCTGCCTCTTTCTGTCTCTCTTTCCTTTTAGAATTCTATTTCTTGATCTTTCTGACCATCTCATATTGCTTAACCTTTTTTTCATGTTTTCCATATCTTTTTACTCTATATTCTACTTGAGACCAAATTCTCAGTTAAGGTCGTTTGTTTGTTTTTTAGACCATTATGGTAGCTTGATGTTAGGTTTCAGACTTGCTTCAAGGCTGATGGGAGATGAGGAAATTGTAAGGGAAATTTTCCTACTCTGTAAAAATAGCATACATCTTCACAATATCTCTCCTCTGGACTCTTTCCTTTCCATCTTACTGCTGTACCGTACTCCTGGTTCAATCTTTATTAATGTAAACCTAGACTACCGTAAAAACAAAACAAAATAAAAAGTCCTTATTTTCTCTTCTTTGACTTTAGCACTCTTCGGTTCAAATCTAGAGTAAACCTTCTTCATGTCATTTTGCTCTGAGTCCTTCCATGGCTTGTACTTCCCATATCAGTAGTCTCAAAATTGGCCACCCACTAAAGTGAGTTTTTTTTTTTTTAATTGGGAATGCCTGTCACCCTTGTACCAATTAAACCTGAATTTCTGACAGTGGTCCGTTGCATCAGTTTTTCTTTTTTAAACATTCCAGTCAACTCTAATGTGCAGCCAGGATTGAGAAGTACTAGTCTGCAGAATTTTTTTTTTTTTTTAAGGAATTGCCTTAATGTAGCAAATAAGACCTTGTGGGACAGTGGTGCTCAACCTTGGCCACACATCAGAAAATAGTCACGTGCAAGCCCCATCCTGAGGGATTCTGATTCAGTTGATCTGAGATAGAATCCAGAAATTAGTGTTCCCTAAGATTTGCAACATACCAGATTGAGAACCACTATCTTGGATGCCACAGTCACAGCTTACAGGGACCAGGCTGGTAGAATTAATGAGTGAAAAAGGTTGGCTGGGATCTGTAAAAGCTGGAGAACACCACCACTCCACACAGGGCAGGCCGCCCTCCCCAGCTCTTACTGATTGCAAAGCACAGCCATCACTTTGCAATTCCTGCTCTATGTAAAGCCTTGTCTCGCTTCTCCAGTCAAATCTTAACAGTATTTGAAAAATACACAACTATACATATCCCTGTGTGTGTGTGTGTGTACACACCCCTCCAACCAGGAACTGGGGAGTATGTTCACCTTGCTTTTACCCCAGCTCAGTGCTTTTGCTCAAGTGCTATTCCTTACCTGCAATGCCGTCTTTTCTCCCTCATGTCTGTCTAAATCATCACCATCCCTTAAAGGAAAATTCATGCTTTCTCTGACATGAAAATGGAGAGCTGATAACTGGAGGAGATGGGTGTATTGGGAGGGGCAATTCCCTGACATGTACCCTTTTGTCTTATATAAACCACTGCCCTTGGGGCTCTTTTTATCTTGCACACACTTCTTTGGAATTTAAATAAAACAAAGCTTTACATGGTTAAACATTTTAGTGTTTTAGCTTTATGATTACCACCAGATAGTTCTATAAATGGATGTTTATTGCATTAAGAAATCTATCATAAAATGTTAATAACTTTTAATGTAATGTAGTAGATATTAGAAACTAAGGGTTCTTAACATGTGAATTAGTTAGATAGGTAAGGATTAAAAAACACTGTGACTGAATAAGAGGTAATTATAGTCAATGAAGTGAATAAAAGGTAAGGAAAAATAAAACAGAATATCTCAAAATCTGATTTGAGCCGGAGAAAGATGATCATGTCAGTAGGAATGTCTTAAGTAAAATAACAGTGAAAACAAGCCACATTCATTCCTTAACCTAAAATGTTTATTTATATTAAATACAAACTACAATGTATAAAAGAAATAAGATACAAGGAGGTAATGTATGGTACAGGGAATATAACCAATATTTTATAATAACTGTAAATGGAGTATAATCTATAAAAATATTGAATCACTCTGTTGTACATGTGAAACTAATATAATATGGTAAATCAGCTATACTTTAATAAAAAATAAAAAATATGTATTACAATAATGTTGCCCTTTTAGATGAAAGAACTTAAATTTGTAATTTAGCATACGAGCCATGTGTTAAATGAACTTGAACCATAGCACGAAGTACAAGGAATTCAAGACATAATCATTCATTTGTTGCTTTATTCAGACATTCAGTACGTATTACAAGGGGCAAGAAAATTGGCATCCCCAGTGACCACGAACACCAGGTTGTAATTTGTGAGCACAGACTGCCTGGTCCAAATCCCAGGTTGCCCTTTACCACTAGGCCACTTGGGCAACGCGGGCAAGTTGCTTATTCTTGCTAAACATCAGCTTCTCCATCCATAAATTAAATAGAAGGATGGCACTACCTCACAGAGTTGTTGTGAGGAGGAAATGATTTCACCCATCCAGTTGTCTTAGAACAGTTCCTGGTCCATATAAGGTTTATGTAAGTTTATACTGTTATTAATTTTTATATTGAATATAATTGATTTCCAATGTTGTGTTAGTTTCTGGTATACAGCATAGTGATTCGGTTATACATATATATATATATATACACACACACATATATATTCTTTTTCATATTCTTTTCCATTATGTTTTATTACAGGATATTGACTATAATTCCCTGGGCTATACAGTAGAAGCTTGTTGTTTATTTGTTTTATATATAGTAATTTGTAGCTGCTAATCCAAATGCCTAATTTATCACTCCCACACCCCATTTCCACTTTAGTAACCATAAATTGTTTTCTAGGTCTGTGAGTCTCTTTCTGTTTTGTAAATAAGTTCACTTGTATCATATTTTAGATTCCACATGTAAGTAATAGCATATGATATTTTTCTTTCTCTGTCTGACTTACTTCACTTAGTATGATAATTTCTAGGTCCACCCATGTTGCTGCAAATGGCATTATTTCTCTTTTTTATGGCTGAGTAGTATTCCATTGTATAAATATACCACTCTTCTTTATCCATTCATCTGTCAATGGACATTTAGTTTACTTCCATGTCTTGGCTATTATAAATAGTGCTGTTATGAACATTGGGGTGCATGTGTCTTTTCAAATTAGAGTTTTCTCCTGATATATGCCCATGAGTGGGGTTGCTGGATCATATGGCATCTCTATTTTTAGTTTTTTAAGGAATCTCCATACTGTTTTCCATAGTGGCTGCACCAATTTACATCCCCACCAACAATGTAGGAGGGTTCCCTTTTCTCCACATCTTCTCCGTATTTTGTTATTATTAATCTTTGTTTCTCTATAACTTAACTCTATTGCCTCAGGATTCTCTTGGTGGATTTATGATAATTCAGTAAAATTTGTGTTCTCCCTTATGTCTCCTTCAAATAGCACTTAAGCTTAGGAGCATCAGGGGAGATAGCTTGGTCTCCATGAGCACACGGCCACACTGGCATCCTTAAAAAAGAATATTGCCCTGGTTCTTGGTGATCACTTCACAGAGCTGGTGTCTGTTGTGTTAAGTTCCCATCTGCCTACACACTGCTCTGTTCATGCCACGTACACTGCAGGGGCCTCCTGCATCATACTGACTATCTGGAAACTTCTTTCTTTTACTCAGGGCTTTTGGAAACTTTGGTTGCTCTCCCATTCCAGTTCTGGACCTCAGAAAACCCAGCAAATCTGCTTTCAGTCTTCCCTGACCCAGGCTGTTTATTTTCCTCAGTTGATCCCATGCCATGCTGGCCCTAGGAGCCCCTACAAAGCTGCTGGATTCTAGAGGAAAAGGCACAAGACCAGGCTTACTCTCCATCAAACTGACTCTCGCCCACCCTGTTTCCCGTGGTTTTCAGCCTTGGAGTCCACTCAAGATTGTCTCTGTTCTCTCCAGCTCACCTCCTTCAGCCCGCAGATTTCTGGGGGGAGATGGCAAGGCTGAGGGAGAGTGCTGACAAAAGCCTGTGTAGTATTACTCTCCAGAACGATTGTTTAGACCTCAGCCTTAGAATTTTAAGGTGGAAATCCAAAATTAACTATTTGTTTGCCTTGTCTTTGCATTTCTGCTTGATAACCCTACCTTAAGGGCAAAGGCTAGAAACTGCCCTCGCTCCTGTTCCTGAGGGTAGAGGAGGAGTGAGTCTGCAGAGCAGGAGACACCGAGGGAGGAAGCCCATTAAGCACAGTGATTAATACTTCAAATATTATCCCTGTGCACATGTATTGACAGGGCTTCTTGTGAGACCCCTGCCTCAGAGAGCTCCCAGATAATTGCATTACAACACAATAAGTGAAAACCCGAAAGAGGAAGCAACCAATTCTGCCTGGGAAAGCCAGGCAACGCTTCACTGAGGCCGTGAGGATACTTGAAAGAGGGATTCCGTCAGACTCACTACTCCCCGGCTCCGGAGCCACGTGCGTAGCGAGAAAGAAGCCTGCGCTAAACTGAGTGTGACCCTGAGCCCAGGGAGCCAGAGACTCAGCCAGAACTGGCGATCACGCTCTTCTTCCCCTGTCCCTTTGTCACCCTAAGCAGTCCCGGCGGACGCGATCCCTCCATCCCTTGGCCCCTTGTGTGTGGGGCTGCCCCCTGGGCTGGAACGGAGTTGGCGGATGGCCGCTTGGTATCCCAGGCCTACCGGAGGTCCTAGAAGCTCCGGTCTTCTCTGGTACTGGAACCCAGAACTTCGGGAGCCATTTGAAACGCTTCACCTGTTGCAGACGTAATCCTTATATTAAAAGCCAGCCTCCAGCAAACGTGAAACGGGTGAAATTTTTCCGTAGCTGGCACGGCCCCGCCTCTCTGTTGCGTACTGTCTGCCCTCCTCCTAGCATGAGCCGTTTTGCTCTCGCCCAGGGACCTCAAATTCCCTTTAGTTTGATACTCCACACAATCCTAACCTTCCCTATCCATTCTTTACGTTTCAAAAGTCTCGTCTTCTTGACCTTCCTGCTTTAACCATCGAATTTACTTTCTTTTAGTAATCTGTTTCAACATAATCCCCAAAGAATACAAGACACACATGTACACGCAAATTTCAAATTAAATTAAATCACACTAACGTGTACATTCCTGCTAACACCTTGATGTCTTATCTCCTTGGGGATATTTACATTTTAAAGAAGTTGCTTGTTTACCTGTTTTTTCTAAATGAAACACAAAAAGGCAATTTTTGCTTATTCACCTAACCAGCCTGGCATCAAATAATATTTAGTAAACCTACTGTGAACAGAATACTTTGTTAAAACTGTGCTACCAAAATATATCAAAGGCTCCAGGCTTAGGGAACTTCAGGCATTAACAGTCATCCATCGGCTTTCCTTCCTCCTCTCAGATCACAGCACCGGGACACAAGCTCTCTCCCTGACTGGAACTTCGACTCCTTGAGGGTTGGGTCTCCTGTTTTCTTTAATGTTTTTGTCCCAAGGCCAAAAACTTACCTTAGATGAGAGATTTTGTTGCTGTTCTGAATTTTTATACTTTATATAGCACACTGTAAGCAATAATGCTATTTAAATGGACCCTAGAACCAACCACAATGTTTTGTTGTATATCATTTTGAATATAAAGCCAGTCTGCTTGGCAGCCTTCCTATAGGTAATTGATATTCAAGTACAGAAAGATCTCTTTATAACCACACCTTGGTGGGTGGGTTTTATATGGCAAACCCAATTTACAGATGAAAACTTTCAATAAGAGGTATTTATTACATATCTGTCCTATAAATGCATAAAAGATATAAAACCATTAACTTCTTTCTTTGACTTGAATGATAAAATTGTCCATCATTTTAATACTTCCCAAGTCTAAAATGTACTAATATGCAAGTTAACTTTTAAGTTTAAATAACTGTCAAAAAATATTTAAAGTGAAGGGGGAGGGTATAGTTCAGTATTACAGCTCATGCTTAGCATGCACGAGGTTATGGGTTCAAGCCCCAGTACCTCCATTAAATAAAAAAATTATAACAAATAAATAAACTTTATTACCCCCCCAAAAAAATATTGAAAGTATACCAATTTAGGGGGTGGGAAGGGATACATTTGGAAGTTTGAGATTCGCATAATGTTAACCCCTATAAATAAAAAATAGATAAAAAACAAATTTCTTCTGTACAGCACAGGTAACTATATTCAATATCTTGTAATAACCTTTAATGGAAAAGTATGTGAAAACAAATATATGTATATATATATATGCATGACTGGGATATTAGGCTGTACACCAGAAATTGACATATTGTAACTGACTATACTTCAGTTTTTTAAAAAGTGTACTACTATAAACCCAAATTGGAATACATATTGAAGAAACTCCATGCAAATAAGTGAAAATTTAATTCTTTAATTTTGATCTCAAATACATACTGCTCTCTAAACTATGAGCTTTTTCCTAATGAAAATATTGTCATAACTGAATATACATGTAATACTGAATCTTTTGGTAAGCTCTCATCTAGAAAGTATGATTCAGATTTCAGTTTTTTAAAGGGTATCTCCATAAAATTTGAGTCTAAAACAGAAGGAAAAGGTTGGTTTTTTTAATGTTTACCTTTTTAAAAGGTTACCTTTATTTTAGGGTGTTCATGGGAAATTCAACTTCCAGTGCCATTCTAATCCATAAAATGAATTATGTAGTCAGAAAAAATTATTTCATGTACCAGCCAATGTATTTCTGTAATCCTCCCAGAAAAGATGATTATCAAACAGACCATTTCTTGCAAAAATGCCTTCTCTGCCTGATCTCTTACTTAGCACTTTATTCTGTGCTTCTCAAGACTGAACCAGGCACGGGGAACCTCTTAACACCAGCAGCCCACAAACCTTGTCGAAGTTTTGCAAAGGAGGGATTTTGGTCTTGCACTCACGGCACCCTCTTCACATTGGAGAAGTGCCTTCTGCCAGCTTTCCCTGAGAATAAAAGAGTATCTCTGTTCCACTTCCACCTGTCTACCTGTTTGAGCCTCATTATTTTTGGCAGCTTTTCTATCTGTTTTGTGGTCCAGGGGTGTTGATGTCTGACTGATGTAGAAGATGACATGTGCGCTGTATTTCCAGTTCTTACTGCTTTTGCGTAATTTCCGAGTGGAGAAATTTGTAATTATTTATTAAAGTGATTTGATATGATGTTATAACAATCCTAGGAAGGGATGATGATAATCTGAACTATATCGAGAAAGGAACATACTTGGGTGATAATAAGGAGTTGATTCAGGAATAGATTATTGATGTGAGGCAGACTGGGCTGATTGTGGCTTGGGTGATGAGATGATTGGTGGCATTTGACAGAATTAGGGATACAACCCTGAGAAGAAGAATTCAGTTAAGGACATGTGTGCTTTTATACACAAACACAAACTTTACTTTAAATCATATTTGTAATTCTGTGTTGTAAATAACAACTGCCATTTATTGAGTGTGCACTATGTTATTTGCACATGTAGCATAGTTGACACTTAAGATGCCTGTATGTGTAATAATCAAAGTAAACATGAAAAGCTCAACAATGATGCATTCCACTGACTATAAATGACTGATTGCAAAGTATAGCAAACTTTATTTTTCTGTCCAATTATGGTGGCTATTAAACTGGCTAGAATATTCTTAAATTCCCTGTTCTATAAGTGAAGAATAAAACAATGATGATTATAATAATTATTATAACAATAATTATAATAACAGCCATTCTTTATTGTGTATTTTCTGTTTGCCAGGCACTGCAAATTGTTTCATATACATCATCTCACTTAATCCCCTCAACAGCTCTTGGAACTGAGTGTTATTAGCCAGAATGTTACAGATGAGGAAATTAAATCTCAGATTGGTTTGGTAATTTGCCCTGGATTACAGCTGCTAAATATCAGAACTAAATAACCTAGTTTCCTCTTTCCACTAGGCTCTATCATCCATGTAAGCTGTTTTACTTCATTTATTCTGATAAAATGCACCATTAGAACTATAGTCATAGATGAATTGATTATTATTAGCTTTCAATAAGCATCTTTTTTCTTCTTTTGGGTTTACATACACCTCTAAAGCAAACTATTTAGTCAAAAAGCTCTCTCACCAAATACACTGTCTAACGTGGTTGACTCTTCTTTGTTACCCAGTCTTAACCAGAAATAAATTGTTCTGATACCTACCAGCAATAAGTAGATTCAATTAATTAAGACTTTGGTTCATGAGGCTTCTCATTCTGGAGTACCGTTTCCTGAGCAATGTAGTTAATTTATAGCATGTGATGCTATTGCAATATTCAGAATCTTTTATTCTTTTCCATATGAATGATTAGTCTACCTTTGGTACCTAATGTGAGTAGTTCTTAATAATAAGTTGTTTAAATAATAAACAACAGAAGACTGGGTAATGAAATTTGGGGCTGAACTTTTTTCATTTATGTTATTGTGAAAGGGACTAAGTTGAATGATTCAGACTTATTTCATTTATGAGAATGTAGGAGAAGACAGGAGTTACATAATTAATACTGTTTATAAAATGAAAAAATGCAACATATGTAGCAACAAGAACACATCACTTTGAGCAGGTCTTTATAGAACAGACGTCCCATATTGTGTTCCTCCTTTTCCACAGCCATTGCCATGACAATCTGGTATCCTTAGCAGTTGCTGCTGAGTAAGGGAGATGTCTCTTCTAGGAGATCTCTGTGTCAGCCAAAAAACACAGCAGTCTCATTTGGGTCTAGAAATAAGATGTAATATATAAAGTGGACAGAATTTTAGCATTTTTCTTCCCATTGGAGGGATTTTTTTATGAGTCACTCTGTTCATTTCTACTTTACCATTTTTTAAAATCAGAAGAAAGTTTTGGAGTGGAATTTTCTCTACAAATTAAGATTCTTTCCTGAGTAATTGAAGACCTTGTCATTTCTCGATGTGACAAAATGTCCACAACTGAATAGGAAAACCTGTTATTAAGAACTGAAATTCATTTGGATGAAAGGCATCTAATAATCCAGGCCATGTTTAATTCTCCATTAAAAAAAAAAAAACTTTATCCTTCATGTCACTTCACAGCTCTAGCCTACTGTAATTTTAAAAATATAATGTTCTCTATTCAGCCATGATGGAGCCATCACTCACTCATTCCAAAGTCACATGTTCAATGCCCACCAGCTTCTGGCATCAAAGGGTTTCACTGTTGTTGTAGGGATTTCAGACTAAGTATAAGGGGACAACCTACAAATAAATATGAAATTATGTAAAAGAATACATTCATGAAATCACCAGTAGCTTACGAACGTCCCAGCAGCAGTGATTCAGAGTGAGGTGGGATTTCACAGGAATGACTACTGGTAACAATAAATTCCAAGTCACTGAAAAAGGCAATGGACAAGGAATGGCAGAGAGGAGAGGAGAGAACATCCCAGACTCAAGAATTATAGGCGCAAGAGTTGTGGGTGGAAAACAGCAGAGTGAAAGGAAGCAGATGAGAATGAATGTGAGTATCAACACTCTTTGGGGGAATGAGCTGTCGGAAATATCTGAATGTTGGGTAGGGTGGCTTAATTTCAAGTTAGTGGTTTGTTAGTGAGTGTACATTTCAGAGATGAGATATATACATTTGAGAGATGAGATATGGAAGAGGATAATATAAGAGGCTTTTTGGAAGCTGAATTGGCAGAGGGAGAGTCTGAATCTCAGTGATATTGACCAGGTATGAGGTGAAGACATTGTACTATAAAAATGGAAATTATCAAGCAAGTCTTAAATTACCTGTATAGGAAAAATGGCAAGGTTGGTAATGAGTTGATTGGCAGGACAAATTTGGAAGCAGTCTCCTTGTGTTCAGAAATGTATCAGGCTTGAGTCATGGAATATCGGGAGGATGAGGACATGTCGATACCACAGAGGAGCTAGGTCATTGATGCTGTGTTTGATAAGGCAGTGGTTTATTTTGTAAGAATTATAGGTGAGTTGTTATTGGAAGAGCCAAATGAAGATTCCATGTATTCACCTCATTGTATAAATAGTAAAATAGTAATTTATAGTAAGTGGGGATAAAAAGATTAGATTCATGAGAAGTGACCTAGATTTGGAGTCAATTCAGAATAAAACCTTTTTAAACTATATGCCAGGCCTGTTTCTACACATGGGGCATACAGGGTGCACAAAGCCATGAGCTCTGCCCTCGTGGAACTTATAGCCCAGCAGAATTGAGTAGGTAAAGCTTTGATAGTAGGATAGTTCCAAAAGGAGAGTAAACATTGTAGGAAAGGAGGAAAAGGCCTTGGTTAGAGATTTGAGATGGCTACACTTGCAGGGTAGGAAGAAAAAGAATAAATAAGGATTCTACAAAAGAGAAATTTGAATGTTATGAAGGGAACTAGATGCCACTTTTAGTATTGTTTGAAACATTGATAAATCGGAACCAATTTAAATGTACATTAGTAGGAAGATTTACTTAAAATTGTGAAATATTAGTTACACATTATTAATGAGATTATCTATATGCACTGATGTAGCTAGATGTCTATTATATATTTTGAAAATGGAAAGTGCAGAATGACTGATACTGATCTCATATTTATAAAATAAGGAATGTATATATAAAAATACCCTCACAAAAACATACATGCATGTGCATAGAAATAGATGAAGAAACCTACCCTCCAAATGGTTGTTAGTGGTGGTGACATCTGAGGAGTAGAATCAGGAAGGGTGAGAAGTAGGGGCCTTCAGTGCATACTTCATATATTTCTGAATTGTTTTTATTTTATTAGAATGGGCATGCATTTTTTATAATTGAAATTTGTATTGAAATAATTGTAGATTCACATACAATTGTAAGAAATAATAGAGTCACCTTCTGGGATTTCTTGTCCTTAGGTCTTGAGGTTCAGTTCTTTCTTTCCTTTTTTTTTTTTTGGTCTATTTTCTCTCATTCACATTGGATAAATTCTGTTTACCTCAAGAATACCAATTCTGTTCTCTGCACTACCCTCTCTACTATTGAGCCCTTCCAGTGAGCTTTTACATTTCTATACTTACATTTTTCAGTACTGTTATTTCCATCTATTAGGTGCTGAGATGAAGCACATGAAAACCTGACTTGTAAGCTTCCTGGCAGTCAGGGTAAAACAGGGAACAGGAAGCATGCATCTTCCTATATGAGAGGTGGAAACAACAGTTCTCAGGGATATCAGAGAATCTCCTAGACTGGTCCCTCAGAGAAGTTTCTTACTGTGGGGGTGGACTACAGGGGTAGCCCTCGGGATAACCAGCAAGCATTTTTGAATGTATTTCCTAGGTAGCTCTTGGAGGGAAACGTTCTAATCCAAAATAAAGTCTACTTCATCAGTCAATTTCAAATTACAGCCCAAATCACCACATTTGACAAGGAGAAACTTTATTATAGAGGCAAACAGAAGGACTTCATAATGAATTGGGGAAAGCGTTTAGTTCCATAGAACTTCGCAGATCTGAGAGGAAGTCGTTACATACGTTATGATGGTAATAAAAGTCTTTGCAACAGTGGCTGCTCCTAAGTAACATCCCAAGAGTGGGTAAGACCCAATTCATCTCAATTAAGACACTTCATGGCTACAGTGGGTGTCTGTGGGCTTCCTGGCAAGAGTTGTGGAGAAAGAGAGCTCATGACAAGTTAGACAGCTGAATGAGATGACTGTGTACGATATCCAGGAAGAGTGGAGACCATTGTTGAAGAGAAACAGCCTGCAGGTGGGGGAGTCTAAACTTTTAGCAGTGGGGAGATTTAAAAGGGGGTCATGTTGTAAGACTTGGTGGGAAAAGCGATTCATTGAATATGGTTTTCCCTGGGTGGCCTGCTGGATGGAATGCGTGGGAAGATTTAATCGAGGAGAATGTCATTAAATTGTAGTCTAAATCCACTATTTGGGAAACAAGCAAGGATTGCTGCTAAGAAAGCAGAGAATGGTCAGTGGTGTCAAAAGAAGGAGAAATTATAAGAAGCATGAGCATGGACGGTGGCATGGGTGGGAACTCGTATCATTAGAGAACATTTTCGTCCAGGAGAAAGGAAGACTGGGAACAAAGTTGTAGGAAAACACAGGCGGTAAGAAAGGAGGGACATAGCTAATGTGCTACAATGAAGTGATCTGTGAAAAGTCACCCAGAAATAGTACATTATTGGAAATACTATTGTCAGTAAGTGGTGTCAGGTGAGAAGGAAAACTTAAAACTGCCGAAGACGTACATGAAGAAACTGTGGGGGACGGAACAGGATCACAGGCTTTAGGAAGGAAATCGACCACGAGAATACAGATCTCTTGAAAAGAGACAAGGCAGAAGACCTGGAGCCCTAACAGACTGAATTTTAAAAGGAAAACATCTCTCCTTTTGCTCTTAAAAGATGAGCCTATGAATGTGCAGATGGCATGAAACCCTGAGATGCATAAATTAGAATTGTATTTCTCTGTAACTTAATTTCTGTGCAATGGCCCATTTCAATATGGTGGTGGAAAAGCCCAGTCAGTTCAAGACTCTGTCTTCCATTTTCCTGGCCCCCGTTCCTCCCGGGCCACTGCTGCGGGATCCCTTGCTTCTGTCTGTCTGCCAGGTGCTCTGTGATTTTTTCCATGACATTCAAGGGAACCATGGTTCCACGCTGATGCATGTTGCTGCTCAGGAATCTCTCACAAATGTCCGAGTACTGTGTGCCTAGGTGCACACTCTCAGACTTTCACTCTCTGGAGCCATTCTTCCTCCTCGGGCTTCTAACCCGGGAAGTGTAGTGCGTGGTCACTGGGACTCTCACAGTTCTCTCAACTCTCCTCCCTCAGTCCCTCAGGTCTCCTGTCTAGAGGTGGAACACTGACACGAGGTGGGAGGGTGCACACTACACTCACGCAGCATTTTGCTTAAATACTTGTACCTGTCTGAAGTCCTTACCTTTTCTACAAGGGCTTTCGCTCCTATGACCAACCAGGAAGACTGCCCCCTTTTTTGGTGGGGATTGGGAACATAAAACATCTTAGCTTCTTGAACGTGTTGGGGTAGAAGGGAGATGGAATAAACTGGTTAATGTTTCTAAAATATTCAAATACCACAAATACCAAAGATGAAGAGAATGAGAGTTTATTGTGTATCCGCAGGGTGCCAGGCATTTCTTCATCCCTAACAACTAACATTTTCAATGTAGGTATTACTGTTATTCCACTCTAAGGATGAAGAAACTGATACTCTGCAAGGTTATGTAACATACAGTCATACTGCTGGTCAGTGGCAGGGTCACTTGTCTCTGAACTGTACCCTTCACACTCCCTCTAAAAGCAAAGTGGAAAGGCAGAATGCAGTATGAATAACACTCAGAAAAAGCGACAGTGGATATTCTTTTTTTAGTCACCTATAAGTACATTGTGGTAGGGAGCACTGGTGGAGTTAGAGAGGAGAAGCACTGATAATATCAGATGGAGAGAGAGGGTGAGGAGTTGATGGCTACTAAGACTACTGGTTGAATTCTACTCAAAGCACCATTTTAAAGGTAGAATCAGCACATGTGGCAGGAACCCAAAGCTGATCATTGTTGTCAGGCATATAGAGGCGAGTGAAAAGTTTATGCCCTTGGAAAGAGTAGGAGAGAAGTAAGAGGTCACAACAACTAATGCAGGGTGGTAAATAGAAGCCTTGTGGTTTTGAATAAGGAGCACATCACTTAATTTGGAAGTAAAGTGATACTTCATACTGAGGAAGTAAGGATGGAAGTTAGCAGGGTTTCAGAAAAGGTGGAGAAACTTGAAACTGTGATATTGGAGAGATCATAATCCATATTACTTTCCTGTATTCTTATTGCCACATCTTATCCAATGGGTTTTAACCTCAAGTAGCAATCTAAGAAATGTCCATAGCTTGATGGTCTGGAAACAAAACTATGGGCTGAAAATACCACATCTCTTTTTTTTCCTCATTGTATGTAAGGAGAAAGAAATGGAAAAATCAAAGACTGTACAGAAGAAAGAATATGACTTTGGAGTGATGAGACATGATTTCCAATGCAGATTGAATCCCTTCTATGTGATCTCAAGTGAAAGGATAGTTACAGTTGTATGATCACTTGGTGGAGAGGCTTAGCGAAGGTTATGATCAGGTGCCTATTATGGAATCCTGAACCTAGCAGGAGCTCTGTAAATGAAATTCATTTTTCCTACACCTTTATTCATTCAACAGATAGTCTTAGAGCAGCTAACTTTGCACCACAGATAATGTATTAGTCAGCAGAGGCCACGTTGTGCTGCAGTAATGAAGACCTCCGCCCCTAATCTCAGTTGCTAAAACACCACAGAAGTTTAACTCTCACTAACTCAAAGTCTGCTGCATGTTTAGGTGGCTTTCCAGGGCAAGTCTCCTCCATGTAGCAGTCCAGACCACTTCTCTCTTTTAAGCTAACCATCTTAATATTAGCCCTCTACAACAGAGAAAGTACAGTCCAGAACTGCTCTTAGGTATTTCTTCCTGGAAGTGACACACATCAGTCAGCTTGCAATCCATTGGTCAGAACTAGTCCTGTTCAAGGGGATGAACGTGGACTCTTTTGTGTGCCCAGAAGAAGAGAAGAACTGAATATTGATGAACACAAGTAATGCCTTCCACTGGCCAGGCTCTCGGTACTGTGCAGTGAACAAAATGGGCATCTTCTGTCTTTCTTTTGTGGATCTCTCAGTCCTGAGTGACATGCTGCTGGGACAGTGCTGGCATCTGAAGAGAGCCAGATTTCTGTCCAGGCAAGGCAAGAAACTAGATCAAAGTGATTGTATTCAGTGAGTATAAAGCTATATGAGGAAACAGGAAAGGGTAACAGTTGAGTATAAGTGACAAGTATGGAGAACTTAGCAATCCTCAATAAATATTTACTGAATGAATGTTAAGTGAGGAATAAGAAGAAATTTAGCTCTAAGAAACTAAATGGGAAAGGCGACAGAGAGAGAACAGATATAGGAAGAAAAAACACATGGAAACAGTTTATGCTTTTCAAATGTTCTGAATAATATTTGGGAATAAAAGCTGTTCTTGCTGTATCTGCTGCTTCCAGTAAGCCTGAAATATTCCACGCTGGTCTCTTCTGCCATGGCTGGGCTGCGGAGGAACGCGTTCCTAGCCAGACTGTTTCATTCTTACCTAGTCAAGAATGTGGGAATTGTTGGGAGACTTGGACTCTGACTCATCTTCTAGAATGTTTTGTGACGAGTCAAGTTTGCTTGATGGGCAGCTGTCAAATATAGAAGTGTCCCAGAAAATGAGGAACTATAAATACTGAAAATGCTACAGAGTTAAGCAAAACTCCGTATGAAGACAGTTTTATGGCAGAATGTTAGAGAGGGGTGGTTCCTTAAAGCAGTAAAATGATTTCTATAAAAAAATGTTTATTAAAGGATTGATAAAAAACATGTTTAAAAAAAGGAAACATTTATTATGTAACCCCTACAGATAAACCCTGTTAACATATTGGTATAGTTCACCCCAAATTTTTTTCTAAGCCCATACATCCATTTGTCTTACAGATGTAGATCAGAAAATACATATTACTCTGTCTTCTCTCTTTTACTTAGCAGTATTTCTTGAATATATTTTCATGTCAAAAAACATACTTCTACAAAATTATTTTTCATGGCTACATTCTATTGTATCATATGTATGTGTCAAAATATATTTATCATCCCATTAGGTTGTTTACAGATGGTTACTGTTATAAACAATGCTGTTATGAACATACTCTGGCTGAATTTCTGTGCACCTCTTTCATTATTTCATATGGTAACTTTTCTAAATAGGAATTACTGTGGCAAAATTTATGTACAGTTTAAGGCTTATTATGCCCATTACCAAATTGCCCTCTAAAATATTGTTTCAATTTACATCCCTACCAGCAACAGATGAGACAAGAAGGGTGTTTAGGAGCCCGTAAGTCTACAAGGGCGGTCATAGAGAATTGATTATATTATTAAATGTGTGTTTAATCTTGACAGCTGTTGACAAAAAGGGGCACTTAGTATATTACTGTTAAATCCTCCATCCTGTATTTCATGCCTTATACTGAAATCCTAAGTATGAGAACTTCACATTAGGCTTCTTAGGAAGGAATTTAAGACAGATTCACCTGTTCCACTAAATGGGCTCCTTAGTGTCATGGGTGCTCGGACAAGTTCCATTGGATGTCTGCAGTGAGTTCCTCTCTGACAGAATGTATTGAGCTCTGCCAGTGGCAGATCCATGCCTTGATGTATGGCTGTGACTCAATATCTGTGCACATCTTTAATGATTCCCTGAATATTAAGCAATTTTCCATTTGTCTAAAGAGAAAACCGAGAAAAGTTTTCAGCTAAATTGACTATGTAAACTTTGAGGGACATAGATGAACTAGTTAAGTGTCTACTTAGAATATGTGATCTACTAATTTAGACATAATTAATACTTTAAAGCATGTATCATGTAGAATATTTTTAGAAGTCTTGCCCTTTTCTCAACCTTGTATTTCATGAAGCAGTTTTAGTCCACCTCCCCTTCCCATGCATTCTTGACATCAGAATAGGACCACCTTTTCAGGCAGCTGGCATGTTTCTGCCACCTGTCATCTGGAATTCAGTCTAAGCGGTTTGGGTGCAAGATGGTGAAACTGTGTATGATGCCGTCACTGGGAATCTTCTCCCCAGCTATAAAAACCCACTTACTACTCAAGGTCTCCAGTAACAACTTACTCTGATACTTTTTTTAGTGATCTTTAAAATACTTGTTTTTGACAACACTCTGAATTGTTAGGTCATGTCTCCCAAAATAAAGACTAACTCAGCATTAAATTCCTTGGCTTCTGTTTTTACCAGTCCCATCAGGTGAATGACTGCTGAAACTATCCAAAACTCTCATCAGTTCACGCCTCAGGTTAATGCAACTTCCCCAGACTGTACTTTGTTCAAAATAAAGTAATTGAGAGAGTGCTTGGTATTATGAGAGACTTTATAAGGACTTTCGATAAAAATGCCTCTTCTTCTGTAGGATAATTATGGGGAAGAAAAATCTCACCTTACATTCATCCATATATTATAGTTTAAACAAAGAGAGAGGGGATTCATACAAATCTCTTTTGTGTTTTTATGCAAAGTGACTATTGAATATGACAGCTTTTGTCTACCTATAAAGGATATCTTAAAACTACAGTAGGATTGTCATGCATTTTTCTGGTATAAAAACACTGAAAATGTAGGTTCAGAAAGCCTGCTGCTTTGAAAATATTCACATGGAAATCTTTTAAGAACTACAGCTTCTACCCAATTAAACCTCCTTCCAAGCCCAAACCGTATCTACTTTTACTTTAATACAAAACAAATAAACCAACCAACAAACAAACAGCAGGAAATATTTAGAGTAGCTATTCTCTTGGGGATCCACAGCCAAAATTTTTGGAGTTCAAAATGAAAAATTTAGAGAACTGAGTGGCTAGATTTCCCTATAGTGTTACTCCCTCTTTAAAATATATTATGTTATATTGTTTGCACTCTTCTCATCTAAGTATTTCCAAGAGAATCAGACTAAACTAACATATATTACAGATTAGGTGGCAGCTATTTGACTGATATGGTTAAAGATAGGATATTCTTCACTTTAAATTGTTTGGAGTCTTTGTTCTTGCCCACAGCAGCAGTATATAGGAGACTTATCCAAAAACTTCCTAAAGGTACATGTATGTCATATGCATCATCTTAAAAAGTGATGAACATTTTGCTGCTGCAGTCTTTATTATTTGAAGTAAAGCAAACTGATACAGAGCTTAAAATAGTTACAAAACTGTAATTCTATAAGATCTTACAATTCCATCAGATTATAAATGCCGTTTTAAAATGTTAATCAGAAGATGCATTTGTTTTAATTCTTGATACTGAAAATATTGACTGAATTGTGAATTAACACATTTAGGGTTGCAGATGTCATTTTTCATGAGATTTCCTGAATGATGTAATTTTCATATTTCATATAGCAGTTTGATCAATTTACAGATTTATTTTACATAATTAGTTGGTAAATGAGAAATTCAATTGCTGATATATAACTATTTCTCTGTAATGTAGAAAATAAGTTAAAATTCTGAATTATAAATAAAAAAAAAAACCAAATATTTTGAAGACATCTGGTCCACATCTGTCTGAAATAAAATAATTTAAAACAGTGGAATTAAATGCAAGAAATACTGAAATATTCACACCTTAAATGTAAAAAATAACTCATTCCATTTTAATGTGATTTCTTAAATTGGTGATTTTTTTTGTTTGTTTTAATGTCCTTTAGCCTCTCAGTCTGTCATTACCAAGAAGACTGACAAGCTAAACAAACAAAAATAATCCATGTTTTTCAAAGCTTCTGATAAATGAAAGAATTATCTTTATTACTATTCTTTTGTGTGTTGACTAACCTCCACTCCTAAGTTAATACTCAGCGGACTTAGACTCAGGCCTACCCCCTATGATGTATTTATAATTCTCCATTCAATTATTTAAAATGAGAGATTAGTGAGAGAGTCTGTAATCTCGCTCCCTAAATTGTGTGTTCCTTATAGGCACAAAGAGGCTCAGTAAATGTGAGAGGGAGGTATTCAGACTCATGGAAATGAAAAGCATCTTTGGTACATTCTCATGATCAGTAGAGAATCGTCCTTTGAAGACTGGTCTTTTCTTTTGTTAAAAACCTGTGTTAAGTGGAAAATTAACCATTTTAGGAGAAAGGAAAATACACTAGCCTTTCGACGGTCTAACCAAAACATGAAAAACATGATAGCTGTCTCCCTTCATAAAAGGTGCAGAGCCGTTAAGACTTCAGTAGGACTGGGTTCTGAGCCATGACAGAGAAGTTACATTCATGAGAACACTCAATGCTGAAGCTTCAGTATAAGGGTAGGGGAAGATCTCTGCTTGGATGCCAGAGGCTCTCCTAGAGAACAGGAGACCATGAGAGGAACTGGTACTGTGGGAAGTGGAAACACTTTTCCTAACACATACCCTAAGTTATCACAAGTTATATTTTGTGTGTTTATTTCCAGGGAGCATGATAAAGATCCAGAGAGCTTTTTTAAGGTATTGATGCATCTTAAGGACTTAGGACTCAATTTCCATGTGTCTGTCCTTGGAGAAACCTTCACAGATGTCCCAGGTATCTCTTTTGAATTTTCTAGTGTGTATTTTTATAGGTGACATAAGCTGTACAACTTAAGTATTAATTTCCATGTCTCCTTTTGTTAGAATAATCAAGATGAGCTCTGTTAACCGAAAGATTATATGACGGCATTAAAGTGTGATTCAATTAAAAAAATACTTAAGTAAGCATTCTTTGATTTAAGTTGAGAAAGTGAAGTCATCTCTTTTATCAAATATAGTTTATACAGTGCATCTTGATGTAAATAAAATATATTGCTTTAGGCATCTTAACACTTAAGGAAAGTGGGAGTTTGTAATTGGATATACAGCCTCTCACCTCTGGGGTCACTGGTTTGAATCCCGCTCACATTGGTAATGGCTGAAATACATTACCATCTGTTAGGTGGCCTGTGTAAAGCATTTTGGCATCAAACTTGCAATGTGGAGTAGACACATATCATAGTTGTCATTGTTCTGGGCCTTTTCTTATTGAACTTGAGAAAACAGACAAAAATCGGAAGCTGGTAGGTCTTCTCATCCTTAATGCCACACGGAGCCTTTTCAGAGCCGTTTCCTTCACCCTGCATCCTCACTGGGTGTGTCTAGGTCAGTGAGATGACCATCCTGACCACTGTCCTAAGCACTTATGTGTTCATATTTTTTAAGCTTCAGAAATTCAACTAAATATATATATATTTACACAGACAGCAAAAGTTCAGAAATGACCTCTGCCATCGTGCCTTATGACTTTAAGGACCCCTTTAAGTTTACCCTTACTTAGTACTTTTTTTTAATTGAAGTATAATCGATTTAAAATGTTGTGTTAGTTTCTGGTATACAGCATAGTGATTCAGTTATATATATACATAAATACATATACATGTATTTCATTACATGTTCTTACAAGCCACTGAATAGAGTTCTCTGTGCTACACAGAAGGACCTTGTTGTTTATCTATTCTGTACATAGCAATTTGTGTCAGCCAATCCCAAACTTCTAATTTATCCCTCCCTCCTCCCTTCCCCCACCTTAACCATAAGTTTGTTTTCCATGTCTGTGAGTCTCTTCCTGTCTTATAAGTAAGTTTGTGTGTCTTTTTTTTTTTAAAGATTCCACATATAGGTGATATCATATGATATTTGTCTTTCTCTGACTGACTTACATCACTTAGTATGATATCCTCTAGGTCCATCCATGTTACTGTCAATGGCATTATTTCACTCCTTTTTAGGGCTGAGTAGTATTCCATTGTATAAATATACCACAGCTTCTTTATCCAGTCATCTGTCCATGGACATTTAGGTTGCTTCCATGTCTTGACTACTGTAAATCGTGCTGCTGTGAACATTGGGGTGCATGTGTCCTTTCAAATGAGAGTTTCCTCCAGATACACTTTTTGATTCTGGTACGATGGGAACACATACACCCAGCTTGTACCAGTAGCCTCATCTGCTGTGGCTCCTCCTCTGGCCCCTATGCTTAGGACACCAGCCTTTCTTCAGCTCCTCTAAGGTTCCAAGATCCTCTAGACCTTTAAACATTTGCCTTTTTGTATTGTATTCATTTGGTCTCAGCTCGGGGACATTTTCTTTCAATGTGAAGCTTTATCATGGTCTCATGTCACTTTATACTTTTACTTCATGGTGCTTAATTCAGTTTCTAATCATATAATTATGTACAATTTCTTGTCTCACTGCCTCCCACTCTCTGCACACACACAGACACATACACACTAGAATGTAGGTGCTGGGGGGACAAGGGTTATGACTGTCTTGTTCATCACTGTGCCTCAAAGCCTAGTGGGTAAGGCTGGAACTCAATGAATATTTGTTGGATAAAAAAATAAAAATAATGTAAACTCCTGGTCTTCAAGCAATTTGTAGTTTTCTTGAGGAGGGAACATTTTTTGCATAAGCACAGGACCAGAGAGAGAAACACAAGAAAATATTAGTATCTACTAGTACTGACCCATGTGGCTTCGAGTAGACTGTTAATTGAAGAGCTGGCACTTGAAGAGCCCAAGGGTTAGGACATTCCAAAAGGGGAAACGACATGGGCAAAGCATATAAAAGCAAATCTTGTTTATTGTCCTTAAATGAGAGAACCATGTCAGTGATTTGTACTGTGAGGTCACCATGCTGAGTGGGATAGAAGGTTCTAGATGCAGAACTTAGTAATACTTACACAGGCAGGGCGGGGCCAAAGTTTGCAGCATAACCAGAGTAGATGAGGTAAAGGGAAAAAATTGGGAGCCTCATCCTGAACTGGAAAGAAATATGATGAAATGCATATTTTAGGAAGATTTATCTTGCAGTGATAAGCAGGCAGAATTGCAGTAAAACTTGACAGCGGTCATCCAAGTGGGATTCTGTGAGGTGATGGCAGAGAGACTAGTGAGGGCTGGATGTGTGAGAGAGAGATTGTCGAGGAAAACGCAGAGAAGCATTTGGTAGACGGATGGCTGTGGAAAAGGAAGGAAGGAAAACTCAGTTCATTTTCAAAAGCCGGTGAGTTCAGTTTTGTTTGTATCAGTTTTGAGGTGTTGGTGGATGGACTGAGAGAAGTGGCTGGGAGATGTCCCTACACAGAAGGCTTCTCAGCCAGTTTTACTCCTGGGTAATGTTAAGCTACCATTCCAAGGAAGACGAGGTTGTTACTCAAAGGGTCGTGTTCTTGGGATCACTGCTCTCCCTTCCCACGCGTTAACAATGAGCTATTTAGAGCAGTATGGGGAACTGAAAGTGGGATGGGGAGCAATTAGCGGCCCAAGAACTGAGTGCTCAGTAATTACAGACTCAATCTTTCTTTGGCTTCCCCTCAACCCAAACTTACTGAGCACTGTGGAAGGGGGATTGCACAGGGAACGGGACCCAGTGTGCACCTCAGGGAGCCCTGCCTGCGGAGACCCTTGCGTATAATTACAGGATGTGGGATGGTTACGGAGCATGGTGGAAACCTACAGGGGGAGTCATGTTACCTCCGCACACACTTCTCCCAATCTCAATTGCGTCTGACCCATCTGTCATTTCAAATGTGAATCAACTCTTTTCTTTTTTTTTTAATATAACTTTATTTGTTGTCTTTTTTTTTTATTTGTTTGTTTTGGGGGGGGGTAGGAGAGAGGGAGGTAATTGGGGTATTTTTCTGTTTATTTTGAGAAGAGGTACTGGGGATTGAACCCAGGACCCTGGGCATGCTAAGCATGCCCTCTACCACTTGAGCTACACCCTCCCCCCCTGAAGCAAGTCTTGTTAAGGCTACAACACTTCACCTGCACAGAGGAAGAGCCCAAGTTGTTGACTGGATGAATGAGCCTGGTGGCATTCCAGGTGGTGCTCCTGGAAGGCCACCTTGCCAGGCTGTATTCCAGAGGTTTCCTGACAGGGCATTCCATGTGACTTAGCCATGCATATCACTGTTCTTGCTTAACAAACACCAATACAGCCCTTGCTGTCTTCCAGGCGTTGTTCTAAGCCCTTTATAAATGTGAGCTCTTTAACTTCATAACAGTCCTGTCCAATAGCACTGCCTCCATTTTTCTTGGGTGAGGAAACAGAGGCACAGAGAAATTAAGTGAGGCCACATAACTAGGTAGTATTTTTAACCACTGTCCTGTGCTACCTTTCCATTTTCTTGTTTTCTGACCTAATTGTTTCTTTAAGTTTAAACATTTTTTTTCCTCCACTCACCATCCAGCACTTCACACAAAGGATTACCTGGCTGTAATCTAGGTGCACTCTTCTAGGTGCTATATTAGCATATCTAAAATCCATACCATAATACTAACTTATATACTGTGTAGCATCAGCCAAACAGATCATTCTGAATGCTGTTAACATTTGTGAGGAAGTGATTTTCTTGTTAATAATTGCAGTAATACTTATTATCCTGTTAGTTGCTACTATTTATTGGAAGTTTGCTTCTTTCTTGGTCCTTTGCCAGGTTATTTCATGTAATGCTCATGATAATCCCAATGGAGTAGGTACTATTATCCCATTTGATAGATGGAAAAACTGAGCCTTTGAAGGCTTAACTCTGGTTATACTGCTTGTGAGTCAAGTTTTGCTCTTTCACATACAAACCTAAATGTACTGGAAAACTAAGAAAGGTTTCATGCATGACTGCAGGACCCTTAATTACTCTTTCTTTTGAGCTATGACTTACATATAACATTGTATAAACTTAAGGTGTACAGGGTGATAATTTGACACATTTATATATTGCAATATGATTACCAGTGTCGTTTTAGCTCAGGCCTCTTTCACATTACATAATTATTTCTTATTTGTGGTAGGAACATTTAAGGTCCGGTCTTCTTAGCCCAGTTTTGAAGTATAGAATACAGTGTTGTTGGCTATAACCGCTATGCTATACTTTTGATCTCCAGGACTTATTCTTACTCTGGTTGCAAGTTTGTACATGAATTGCTTTTTATCTAACTTATTTCCCCTTCCCTACAAGCTAGCCCATCTCTGAGTGACAGCATCAGTGCCTATGAGTTTTGCTGCCCTTTTTGATGATGCAAACAATCTCCATTAAGTTTCTTTTGAAAATGTTTAAACTATAATAGAGCAATTTTGTAGTCTCCATACTGTTGGTTATTTTCAAATTGTGTTGTAAGGTTTTTATCATCCTTTTTCTGAAAAGTGTGGTAGATTATCAATTCTAGTTCTAGCTACATAGTTTATACTTGTTATGTATCATCTGTTCATTCTACAGAAGAGGAGTGAGGTCTAGGCCAGCGACTCTTCCAGGTTCTCACAGCTGGGCGCAGTGGGTGAGAGGGCAGTAGACAGCGGCAAGATTGGGAGTAGAACCCGGGAGTCAGTCTCCTCACCTTTCCTCACTTCTATACGTGTTTAATAAATGTCTTTTAAATATCTCCTTTAGGCCAAGCACTGAATTAGATACTCAGGATGAAATGGTGACTAAAACAAACACCTTCTGTGATGTTTGCAACTTGTAGTCCAGCTGCAGTGCTTTATTCATCAGTTACCAGAGCACTTAGCATGTGCTAGGTACTGTTCTAAGTCCTTTAGCATTGCCTTATTTATTCTTCAGCCCTGTGATTAGGCACTGTTGTGATTATCATTTTACAGCTGAGAAAAGTAAGGCACAAGGAGGTTAAGCCACTTGCCATCCATTCGGTTATCAAGCCTCGTCAGTCCACGTCTGTGACATTACACTCTACAGGGAAGTCCCCCTCTTACAATCACCCCCTTACAAGGAAGAAACCAGGAGGTGATAATGGTGGGAGATTCCTGGCTACTTGTATGAAATCATTTCTATTTTCTCTAATAATCTCTTTGCAAATGGAAAGTTTAAAAACAGACAAAAAACCCAAAACCTCAAAATCATTTCCCAAGTATATCACTCCTTAGATATTAAAGTGAACTCCCTCTTCTTTCTGCCATCTGTCTTCATCACAAGAAAGGTGCAAAAACAATATGAAGTGGAAAGATATTCCAAATAACCTCTGGCATATATTTAGTGTTCGATAAATACTGTTTGAATGAATGAATGAAAGAATAAGTTTGGTGTAATAGAATAATACAGTTGAGGTACCATACTGGGTATATAAAAACCTACACTGAAATGATTTCCAAATATTAGAGAGCTAATGAATGAAAATAGAGACCCCTAAGACTTAAGGAAGTTCTAAGCGGTTTTATATTATATTTTCTGTTTTCACATATACATGACCTGGACTTAACATAAATCTATTTTTCAATCTGTTCTCATCTTTCAGCTCTTATATCAGTCAGAATAAGCTAAGTTAGGCTAAGCTAACAACTGTGGTATCTCAGTGGCTTAAAACACTTAACACACTTACCTTTTATTCATGCTGTACGTTTACTGCAGGCGGGCAGCAGCGTTCTACTCACATGGCCACTCAGGGACCCGGGCTTATAGAGAGACCCAAACAACCACATCACAGACATTGCCTGTTGCTGTGCCAGGTGGAAGAGGAAGCTGGGAGGGTCTTTGATGAGCAACTTGGTGATCTAGCCTAAAAGTGTCACAGGGCTCTACTCAACTCTTTGGCCAAAACTTGTTGCAGGGCACTGCCCAACCATAAACGGGGGATCTGGGGGCAGGAATTTAATCCTACTTTGAGACCAGAGTTGAGGAGAGGAGAAATATTTGATGAACAGCACTGTTGACCACCACAGTTCTTTAATATGCATCATGATCTGTGGCTCACTAGAGAGAAAACCAAGCCTATCCAAGAAGTCTGCCTTGACCTGGGTGAGTCTATCCCAGCTGAATAAAGAACTCTTAATGAATATTAGAGTATTGCCCACAGTCTTCTTGCTGGAGACAACCCAGCTAGTGTCTGAAGACAGGTCTATCAGCCATGTCCCGTTAGGCAGAGTTGATATGATGTCGAGTTGGTCTCTGTGGGAATGGACTTAATTATCACTTACGGTGACAGCTTTTTGGAAAGCTTAGGAGGTCAATCCAAAGTGGTTTTGCCCTCCACCCCCAGGGGATATTTAGCAATGCCCAGAACATCTTGGCTGTTTCAGCTGTTGGGTGGAGGGTGCTACTAGCATCTAGGGGTAGAGGCCAGGGGTACTGCTAAACACCCTGCAGTGCACAGGATGACCCCCCAAAACAGTTATCCAACCTAACATGTCAACAGTACCAAGACTGAGAAACTCTGACGTGTAAGAATTACAGTCAGAAAATCAGATTTGATACGGGGTCCTTAGCTTTCTAGGTTGACCTCCGTTAATTCATCTGTGCAGGCCAAAGGAGGAGATGGGAAAGAGAAATAATAACAAGCCACCTGCCCTAGTTATATGGAAGACTTCAAACACAATTATGCAATTTGGGGGAAGTGCTTTCTAAACTCAGTGCAGATTTTATTATAAGACTCCTGGACTTCTCTTCAGAGTTTCTGTGTGGAGCGAGCCTTGAGTCATTTTGGATCTGAAGAAGACATTAATGATGCTGGACCTTCAAAGTTCATTCTGGCCATTATTTTAATTATTTTTAATCCAGAAAATTGAAAGGTCAGTGTGCCACATAAAGCATCCGTCAGACTCCATGTTTCAAATGAACCAAAAAGCCTAGAAGCTCCTCCATGCAAATATTTTAGCTTTGGCTAGTTCTCATGACGAGGTCACATTGTTAGCCCTTGAGATGGTGTTTTTTCCTTCTTTCTTTTTTTTTTTTAAAGCAAATGCTTAAGATAGCAAATCAATGGAATGTGTTTGTATGCTGAATAATTTCTCACAAATGATCATTCTAAACAAAAAAAAATTTTTTTTTTTCTATGAACAGCCAAAGCCTTACCACAGGATTCTTCTTTCCCTATGTTGTGAGGGGAGTTTTAGCTTTAGGCCTGGGTGGGGAAAGGGGAGCAGAAGATTGCAAAGAAAGTCAAAACCTGGACTATAGTTTTGGTGGACAGAAGTCTTTCTGGTTCGCCTTTAATCTGAGGTTAAGAACAGCATGTGGAAAGCCTCTGGTTAGTATCTGGCATGGCAATGGATATTACAGTGATCTTGGCATATTTTTGATCCTTCGCTCTGGAGGCAAATATTGGATAATTGTACAGTATTTCCCTCCCCTCCCATCTCCCTTTTCACTCAGCTCCCAGATACAATCTCATTCTCAGTAGAGCAACTACACTAAGGGCGAAATAATAGAAAGATTTTAGGAACACAAATAACTTATGTCACACTAACATAAAGGTATAACATGTTGCTACAGGGGCGACCCAGCAGAAGGAAAACTGTTAATATATTGATCAATATTGAATTATAAGACAATTATATGAGATAAATGTACCAGTCAGGTTAAATAAACTCACTCTCTCCAGACCATACCTTTCCTCAAACCTAATCCTTTTTCTTTTAATTTTTTTTAAATGTTACCACTATTTACTTAATCTCCTAACATTGAAGTATTTATTGAGTTCCTATTGTGGTCTGGCACCGTATTGTGGACAACACAAGAAGACAATGTGTTCCTCTCCTCTAGAATCTTGCCATCTGAGAAGCAAACGCATTTTTGAGATTTGCAGAAACTAACTAATATATGTAAAATTGATAAACAAGCTTATACTGTATAGCACAGGGAGCTATATTCAATATCTTATAGTAACTTATGGTTAAAACGAATATGAAAATGAATATATGTATGTTCCTGTATGACTGAAGCATTGTGCTGTACACCAGAAATTGACACAACATTGTAAACTGACTATATACTTCAATAAAAGTATATATTGACGGGATTTCAAAATTGTAGAATAGATAAGCAAGATTATACTGTATAGCACAGGGAAATATACACAAGATCTTATAGTAGCTCACAGAGAAAAAAATGTGACAATGAATATATATATGTTCATGTATAACTGAAAAATTGTGCTCTACACTGGAATTTGACACAATATTGTAAAATGATTAAAAATCAATAAAAAATGTTAAAAAAAAAGTACATATAAAAAACTACATTTCACTATACCATACCCTTGTTGATGTTGTATGTAACATTTTTAGATAACTTTGAGGAAAATTATTTATATTCACCCCATTGAAATAGCATGGATCTGAGATAGATTTTCAGTAGACAGAGCCACCTTCACATGATTCTTAGAAATAAGCATATAATCGTTTTCCAAGAATGTGATTGGGGAAGTCAGTTTCCCAAGACCCTGATTTGAAACTGAAGTCTTCTGTCTCTAAGTCCTTTGCTGAAGAAAATAACAAAGGTAATGGGAAAGTAGGGAAGATTCAAATAAATGTAAATATATATGCCCCTGACAGGAAAGAATAAATAATGTGATAGAAATGAGAATCTCTCTTAAGATAATTCGTGAATTTAACAAGATTCTAATTAAGATGCCAGAATATTACTTTATCTATCTCCATAGGGTAGTTCTAAAATTCATACAGAATAAATAAATAAATGGGCAGAGTATCAAAGAGATCACTTACAAGGGAGTAAGCCAGGAAAACACGTCCTACCAGATTCAGAATGTGTATGAAGTGATGACTTTTAAAAGAGTGCTTTACAGAGTCAAAAATAGGAAGGGAGAAAAATAGAGAGATTTCAGAAATAAACCCAGCTTGTATATAAATTTCATATCCAACAAACTTCGGGTAACAAAACTTAATATACTTATCCCAGCTTTAAAATATAATATTTTTAGTGGAAACAAGAAGTCAGGTAAAAATAAATAACTTCTGTGGAATAAAAACAATAAAACATTCATATAAATAAGTAAATACAGATTTTAAATATACACTATAGATGAAAGTTTGCAAAAGCGCCCGCATGGTAGAAGTACAATAACTTGTTGAACTCTGACCCTGTGCCAAGAACAAGGCGAGGCTTTTTACTCTGGGATCTCATTTTCTATCACAACAGTCCTCTTCGTAGACACAATTACTGTCTCCTATGAATGCATGAAGAGACCAAGGCTTAAGTTAAATTGCCCAAAGTCACACAGCTAATAAACAATAGAGGTAGAGACAGCCAAAGAAATATAAACACCGAATCAAATTTTGGGAAGAAAATCTTTAATTTTTGCCAGTAATGAAATAAGTGTAAACACAAAGAATTTATGAGACAGCAGTAATAAAAGCAATAAAAGTGGAGGCAGATCCTAAGACTGGCCAGCTTCTGGGGAGACACCTGTATGTATGGCGATGGCAATGTCAACTAGTTTCCTGAGCTATGTGAGGTACTGTATACCCCGCGTTTGACTCAGTTTTTCACATCAGAGAACGCATCCCATGGAGGCCATCAGTTCCCGTGCCTCGCTCTTGTTGCTGCTGCCTCTTTCCCAGTTGCTGGGACCTTGAATCCTACAAAAGCTTCAGCCCGGTCTTCAGGCCTCCAAACACGTTGATAGTCAATTCATCCACCTGCTGTTGTTGGTGTTCTTTCCAAACCCAGACCATCCGAGGAGAGACTCGCAGCATCCTAACAGTAACAGGAAAGTGTCAGGAGCACAGCTTGTCAGACAGAGACAGCTCCACGGGGCCGCAGTCAGCAGCGCTCCTGGATGGAGGAGCAGGCTCCCCCAGGCCCACTCTCGCTGGTGCCCCAGACAAGGTTGAGGTTCCCATTCAGTGCTTGAGACGCTCTCTACTACTTTCTCAGGAAAGATTTATTACCTCTGCAGTGGCCCTTCCCTCTCAAGTGCTCAGGAGACTCACTAGACACAAGTAACTGGTAGGCACTCACTCCCACTGCTCAGCGTGTCCTGTGAGAATCGGTCTCGTTCCCGTGATGGCTCCCAGACATGCCATCCCGTCAGGCCGAGGCTCTAAGCCTGCCGGGCCTCTACTCCTGCAGCTTCTGTAAGTGGAATATTTGTCTTTTATATGGAAAGCAGAAATTCAAACGCAATTCTCAAGGCAAGATCATGTATCCATCCTACCAGGGGGAAGGCCGTGAAGATAGTATGTCCTAGAATACAACTCCCAAAACATCTCTCAAGAAATCATTCTCAAAAGTTATAGCTATGGAAACGTGCTGAGGAAAAGTGCTCTTTAATTTTCATAAACTGGCCTCAAAGTTTATGAGAAATGCATGCTTGGGAAAGACACAAGGCAATAGATAAGTTAATTAAATAGTGTATGGGAAAAGGTCAACACATTGATAGACCAATAGGAAATTAGAAACAGATGCTAATTTTAAAAGCCTGTGAACGTGTGTATGACTTCGGGTTCGTAGATAGGATGTCTTAGAATGTGGCTGCTATACATCGCTTTGGTGTTTTTATCTCTCTGAATTCCCATAGTTGTATATGGTCGTGATTTGGAGTGTGGTATGGTCAAAATAATATTTGCCCCAATAAGGGACTATCGTGGAAGGCCTGCCAGTGTTACAAACTCACGTTTCCTGCACTGGCTATCAGAACAGGAGTCTCTGACAGAAAGCAGCACAACAGGGAGTGGATATCTGGATCCAAATAGTGAGCTTTTCCAGCTCTGGCTCCCCTGGCCTAATGGCCACGTTTGTAGAATGGAAACTGTCACAGATAGATGGTGCAATGCAATGAACATTATCCTGGAATTTAGAAGGCTTGGGGTCTAGTTCCAGCTCTGACACTGACTTATCATGTCACCTCTCTTAGCCTTAGCTTACTTTGTCCACAAAATACAGTCATCCAAAAGAGGTTACAACTAGAGAGGACACTAGAAATTAGGGTGTGTCAGCTTTTAAAAAGGGGTACACATCCCTACCCCTAAGGGGATTTCACAGGGTGACAGTTTCTGAAATTTTGATTGTAAAAGCACTAAGTATAATAATTATGCTTTTTCAAAACATATTTTATTCCTCGTCATTCTGACATCTATCGGCACTCCCACCTC
>NC_133543.1:31468603-31596103 GCF_048773025.1 Camelus bactrianus | reverse complement strand
GGAATTCAACAATCAGCAAAGCAAAAGGCATACCATCAGTGAGACTGTAGCAGTCCGGTACATTATGGCTACATTCCTTGCTAGTTAAGTCACTATGGTAAAATCCTTGGCAGGATTTTTTTCAATAGTTTATTCATGATGTTCATTATTATGAGTTGTAAAGAGTATGAGAATTTCATTTTTAAAATGTCTTATGGAATGTATCACTTTCTTAGATCTTGTAGACATGCTGTGGAAACCATAACATAAAATATGAGTTACTTACAATAACTAATTTTAATCCCATCTGCTAAGTATGACAACATTAGCATTTCCACTTAATTAAAAACACCCTTAAAGCAGCAATGTTTTAATCACTCCATTTTATTTACTCTCCTCTGGTGTCACTTATAATTGTAACTTTTTATTTTTTAATAATGAGGGATTTTTTTTTCTCCTTGCATCACACAAAAAAGTGCTGTCGATAATTAGCAGTCTTCTGTTATTAGTAGACTCAGGTGTCACAACTGTGTCTCATCCTCATTACAGTAAAAAATTTCACCTATCAGATTCATTATTGCTAGATAATGCAACTGAGAGCCTTTGCAGGCCCTCCAGAAAAGTAATTCAGCCAAGCAAAATTATCAGCTAATTATATTTAGAATCAAAAGCCCAACAACTATTTGCAGATAAATTGTATGAATTGAAGTGAATAGATCTGAATATTAAGATTCATAGATTTAGCAGATGATTTGTTAATTGGAATAAAAAGGTCATTTGCTAGTCATTTTAACAATAGATCAATTGGAACCCTATTTATTATTTAACTGGTAGTGCATAAGAATTGAAACGATGAATAATTGTATTATTGTCATGAGATGATCATTTTCTTCAAAATAGCAAAATATGAGAGAGTTATGAGAAGGAATTTTATAAATTTCTTTTTAAATATTGTGGCAAACTTAACATAGTTTAAAACATGGTGCTGATAAAAATATCAGGTGTATAAAAAGGTCTAGTATTTTAGAAGTCAAAATTACAACCAAAAGTGGTGGTGGTGTTTTTTGTTTTTTTTCTTGATGAATTAGAAATATAACCACGAATAAGATAATTTACAAATAAAAGGTGGAATCCAAATTTGTACATTTTTTTCTCTTCCTAAATCAAATAATGCCATTCCCCTCTCACTGGATTTTAATTAGCAGAGGTTTTTTTTGGAAATGGCATAGTACATGCTCATATGATGACTCAAAATGTAACTTGGCCTGCAGTTTTCTTTCGGGGAACAGAACACTCTAATTCAAATCCATTATTAAAAAGCAGATAACATGTGCACTTTCTGAAATGCCTGTGACTTCACTCTTTTGATTTTGTGTAATTATAAGAGAATGTTCATATGTATTTGCTTTTCGATTGGCACAGCATTTTAAAACTGAGTGTCTTCAGATAAAGTGCATATTTTCTTCTGGTTCATAAAGAAATATCCCTGGTTTATGTGCTCAAAACTTTTGTAAATGTTTTATAATGCAGTCACAGTGCAGTTTATAGCTGTGCTTACAGTAAGAATTTCTGTGTGTACCCTTGGTATGTAAAGAAAAAAAAAATATTCGCTATTAGTTTGGATTTTGAAATTAATCATTGGTAGTTGGATCCTGTGCCTTCCCACTGTGTTATCCTGCAACTGCTCGCAGTTCTCAAGCAAAACTTTGAACTCAGTATTTTTCCAAACTTTGCAGCTCAAAGTAAATACTTTTCATCTAAACTAATTTCAGTTATAAAATAGGGAAAACATCACCCACTTAAAAACAGCTTAAATTGCATGTACTTTGTCACTGTAAATAAACAAGGTAAACATTGACATAACTTCAAACTATTCTTGGGTTGAAAAAAATCTGCAGTTCAAAATAAAATTCCGCCTTTGGTCAACATTTTGGATGCAATTCAAAGTTTCTCATAAAATAAACATATTTTAAAGAGTGTTTTGAATTTCACTGCATAATTCCTAGCCAACAGAAATTACAGTGGTATCTTTAAGGTTTATTATATGTCAGATCAATAGCCATTATGCAAGGCTAACACAGCCATCAAGATGCAATACCTTTCTCCCGCTTAACCCTTACCTCCATGACATTGAAGGAAAACTTCCTATGGGTGGTCCTTGGGGAAATCCTCTCACAAAGTGAAACTTTCTTGTTTCTTTGTTTAATAATAAAAGTATTCCTTTTTGGATAAAATGGAAAGTGAACTGAATTTGGGGTCAAGAAAGCAACGTATTCATTAAGGTACTCTTCACGACAGTTTTTCAGTAAAAGGGGGGAATGATTTTGCATCCTGCCTAATAACAAATTGTTTTGAAGCTTTAGCTTAAAATGAAAATGCCCCATCACAACAGATTGTAAATTTTTTTTCTGATGCTTTTAAAAGTGCCTCGATGATTTCTACGGCTACAGTGTTAAAGTTAAGTATTTGCTATTTTATTTAAACATTTTGAAAAATGAACATTCTGGGGCTTTGCAGCATTATTAAGAAAAGCTGTCCATACTTTACCATGTTGTTACGTGTGTTTATCTGCTGATTATAAAATGTGTTAAACAGTATTTTAAAAACAACAAAAAAAATGCAGAGCTGCGCTTTGATTAATTCAGTGAACAAAACATATGCTGTTGGTTCTGTTCTCTGAAATTCATATATGATCAATAAAATCTTTTAAAAGAGCAACTTTGGCTTTTAGGATCGTACTGCCGACCATGTTTTTCATCCCAGTTAACTCTGGGCTCATACTGTTAACTTAGGCAAATAAAACCACTTTCTAGCTATGATGGTAATGTCTTTTTAATGGATTCTTGTCCTCTTTCTAAAATTTCTTTAGGTTGGAAGCTGTGTATTGTGGCTGTTACCCACTTTGTCCCAAAGATTTGGTTTATCCTGAAATATTTCCAGGTAGCTGCTTTAATGTGCTTTCGTCTTTGTTGAGATTTAGTCCATGATTCATGCTAAATTAGAAAGTTTGAAAATAAACTTAGGCAGGAGCAATTGTTTATTTGGCAAGTCAACATGTTAGTGTTAAGGAAAATTTTATGTGTTTTAATACATTAGAGTAAGCTTATATTTACCATCTGTTCTTTTAAGATAACAAAAAAGCAAGTTTTCAAATAGCATTCTTCATTGTTAGCATACACATCCCATAATGATGGATTTTTATAAGCAGGTCAGTGTTACTGCAATTGCTTACAGATTTTTTTTTTAATGATATACACAGAGAAAAATCGAGGACTGAAAGTCACACCAAATTATTTAAACAATTGACTAGTTAATAATATGCAACTGTTGTACAGAGTACATACGGCTGCAGTACTGGTTCTTTGAAAAAATTCTCATCACTAAATATATCACATATGCATTGTGTTACATTAGAATAATGTATTTTAATCACCCAAAGGAGATGTCTAAACAGCACAACTACACAGTCTTATTTAGCATTAAACATCCTTGTGAGCTGAGGTAACCTTATAAAATCATGCTTAAATAATGTAAAACACGAGGCGGCACAGAGCAATATGCATTTTTAATTAGTAAAGTGACTAATATCGAGTGTGTGCTTTGAGGTTTTTGTTTCATTAAAAATGTATCTGTTTTTCCTGCAGCTGAATATCTGTATTCTACACCTGAACAGCTTTCAAAAAGGCTCCAGAATTTCTGCAAGAGACCAGATATTATAAGAAAACATCTCTATAAGGTAGTTATTGAGACGAGATTTACGTGGTCTAAATGCCATACTGAAGTACAAAGAAAAATCTTGGAAAAAAAACATTTAATTAACATACTAATGTTTAAAGGAAACATGCTAGGGAGGGATATTAGTTGTTACACTAACAAGGATTAATTAAACTGGATGCCAGTTGTATTAACCTAGGTCTTATGAAATACGTGCACTTAATGCACGGTACATGCTTTTTTTTAATTTATTGTTTTCTAAGATGACTGTCCTTTACGTTTAGTCCCAGGAGGCTTATAAAAATGAACCTGGATTAATGTAACTCATTAGTTTAAAAGGAAGTAAAGGAAAGATTCTACAATTATACTAATGAGGATAAGCCTTTCTTCTCATCATAATGAAATCTTCAGTCCTCAAAAATTCAGGTGAATGACATTCGTGAAGTTTGGTGTTCATTTTTTAACTACTTGAAAGATGAGTCTCAAGGATCAGATGTTTCCCTCGTCCAGTTTAATAAAATTACAGAAAAAAAAAAAACCCTCAGTTCGTTTAGAATTAGACTGTCACTCTCCTCTCTGAATGGCAAAGGCAAAAAAGAACAGAGTTTAAATAGTATCATCATTCAGTTCCCTCATTCATTATGTTTTTTCCCTTGTTTGAATCAAGATTTTTACATTGTTGAAATAACAACACAAAGAGACCCTACTAAAAGTCTAAGTAATTGAACTGGGATAAATCTGCTTTACGAGTTTTGAAGGTGGCTCTAGGCCATGAGTAATATACCTTTTTATATTCCTTGAATGTCGCATCTTCATTTTACATAAATTCAGTATAGTTTACAATCTAGCAGCTTTATAATCCAGCGTATTTTAATTTTCCTATGTTAATATATAACCTCTCACCACATGAAATACCATTCTCTGCCTTTCTTCTCTCCTTTCCCTTTTCGTGGCCTAAAATACATATTTACATAGTGATGCATCAAAACATGACTTTGTTTCTGCAGGAAACAGTTAAACTTCAGGAAAAAAGGGAGAGAACCAAAAATGCAATTTAACACCCAATTTCAAGCTCATTATCTTTCATTGTCTATTAACTTGGCAATGGTTCAGAAGGTAGCTCATAATAGTTTAAAATGCTGACTGAACAGTTCCGGGCTTTAGTATTACTCCTTCAGTCAATACGACTGTATCGTATACACGGGAAGCTTCAAAGAGCAAACAGTCTTCCAAGGTTTACGTCCAGATTTCCTACTTTTGAAAGTTCAGTCGTGGTCTGCTTTGTGTAAAACGTTAATTTAGTAGTTTTCCCACTGGACCGACTATCAAAGTGTGTAGATTATGAAATTGAAGAAATAGAATAGTACACATTAATACAAATGGATTCATTTTCCACATGTGACACAAAGCTATTTTCAATGAGTTTATCATTTAATTATTGATTTTTTTTTCCCTTCTGGTAAATTTTTGGGCAAGTATTTTTTTCAGTTTTATTGAGCTGAAATGGATGTCCAGCACGGTGTAAGTTTCAGGTGTGCAGTGTAGTGCTGGACCTACACTGTGAAGTGATCACCGCCATCAGTTTTACTGCTCTTACATCACCTCATATAGGTACTACCAAAGAGGAAAAACTGTTTTTACCTGGTGATGAGAATGGTGAAGGATTTATGACTGTGTTTCCACCATCAAAATGTATCAGTTTTTAATTTTGCTTCCAGGTAGGCCTCATTATCCCTGTTATTCCGCATCTGCAAATTTTTAACCATTTCAAATGTTCCTGCAACAGGTTGCTTTTAGTTACAATAGAAAACAGATCTCCAGTTGAAATATTTTAATTGCGGCTATTGCGATAACATAGCTATAATTATTTGACCGACAACTTTTGGAAAAACTGAAAAAGTATCAGCTTAGTGGTATGCTGTTAATATACCAAATTGTTCCTCTTACAGCTTGAAAGATAACCTATACCTTAAATGCTTTTTCATGTCACTATGTGTTACATATATTTTCAGTCTGTGCATCCTAAAATGCTCCAGCTTAAAGTTTTACAAATTAGTATTTCGTGCATAAGCAGTTATAAGAATTTATATGTATTTTTTTATTTATTTTTTACTATGGGTATTTTTCCCTTATAAATCTATTATATATTTTAGTATATGTCCTCATTCATAGACCTTGATGACATTGTACCCGCCAGTTAATCTCAAAGATTAATAAATTAATCCAAGGATTAGAAGTAATCAAAAGCTTTATGATGCAATTGTCAGGAGAAACTGGTAAGAATCACTGGAAGGACCACAGATTTAGTTTGGTTATTGTAATAGGATTTAGACCCCAAACAGGAAAAGAATGCCTGCTAAAACTTTATAATTAAGGTATAAAAAGTTACACTATTTTTTTTTTACCGTTTGTTTTATAAATATACACATTGCAGGTAACATTTGCCCTCACTAAATACCAGAGACTTATTCCCCGCCCCCCAGGCAGCTTTTTATCTACTTTTCTTATGCAATGGGAGAGACTTTTGTGTATACTATAAAGAGAGTGTTGGGGTTTTTTTTTAGATTCATTCCATTGGACAGTGCTGTTTTGCTTTTAAAAACATATGCTTCTAAGATCTAAAAGGATAAAATGTCACTGAATTCTTTAATTTGCTCCTTTTACATTTTTACACCTTACTCTTTTTTTTGTTGCTAAAAGTTTACATTTTAAAATCGTCTCAACTACTTATCATATAGAGTTCACTTTAGGATAGGATTTTTCATATGGATTCACACTTAGAAATTTAATGACTAGAATAAGGCTACTAACACTTGGCTTTCTTCTCACATGAGACATTATACTTTCAATATGAGTGAGAGTTTGGGGGCTATAACTTGAAGCAGGATTTGAAACAGAATGCTAGTAACTGAAAAACAGAAACAGAATTTGATACTTTTTTTTTCTTAAAGTCACTTATAGTGACTCTCTCTACTACAGAACACTGTGCCTATGAATTCTCACCTGAAATGGTTTCAGACTTGAAATGTTTAAATTCCTCACGTGCATGCAAGTGTGTTCTCCCTCTCTCCCTCTCTCTCTCCCTCTCTCCCTCTCTCTCTCTCACATTTCTCTTAAGATATTTCAAGAAATGCATGCAGAAATTAAGTTTCTGAATTATTTTAAAAACCTAAAACCAGGTTCTTAATTTAAAAGATCTAAAGCCATTTCTTAAAAAGTTTGCAACCAGGCTCAGCCGTGGACTGCAGCGTCCTTGCACTTCCAGGACACATCCTTTTCTAAGTAGGTTAGACACATCGGCCACACACTTGTCACAGAGATCAAGTGGGTTTCACTTCATCTACGGTAGGGAGCTCTTTTGTGATTCCCAAACCTAACTTGAACACAAGATTCTAGAAGTAATCATAAAGTAATCAACCAAGGATTAAGTTCTTATACTAACATAATTCTTCCTTTCACAGCCCAAGCAAGTCTAATACCGGGAAGTTGTATTTTTTGTCTCATTTTGACTATGTGAATTTACTTACCAAAAATTCCCAACAATTACTTGAGATCAGAACTTTATGCTTCTAGAGAACTTTTGTTCATTATATTTTAAAATGCTTTAGGAGAAAATTTTATGGACATTCCCTTGTGACCAGTATTGAAAATAACACAAGAGCACAAACGGGGCAGTTGTATAAAATACTCACTGCCTGGACTAACAGAATAGATTTTCATTCCCACCCTAGTTCTCATTTAATTTTATTTACAAACTGAGCAATATTCTGTGTGAAAAAAAGAGATGCCATCCTTCCGTTGCTTTACGAGAGTAAACTGTAGTTTCTGAAGTCTTTTCAGATGATAGCAGCTGATTTTTATTTTGTTCTCCTCCCCAAGGTCTTCAGCATTCCAGAAACCTTCCTAACCTACCGTTATTTGGAGGAGAGGATAGTTTTCAGATTTCTGCCTCAAAGTGACTCCAAACAATGATTAAGCTTACAATTCAGACTCAGTGCCCAGAAAAGCCATTTGTGGTGGTCCTAATTATGTCAGGCTATAGCTCCCCGAACCACAGCCAAGCCACTTTATGTTTCCTTCAAGAGACTGGCCACTTTAGAGTCCCCTTTTAATTTGAGCGTATACTCTAGATGTGAGTAAGGTGGTGCTCGCTAGTATTAGCACTCCTCCAAAGTCATTACTTCTTCTTTAAAAGTGAAAACTTAAACGCTTGTGACAGTTTCAGAACGTCTAAAATCTCTCAACCGCACCAGCACAACTTAAGGCAAATTCTCAGTCTCCATCGTTCTCCCTCTCTCCCCCCTCCTCTTCCCTCTCTCTTCTTTCTTCACTCCTTTCCTCGATTTTGTCTGGCTTGGTTTCCCTTTGATTGGTCTGAGTAAAATAAAAGCAGAAAATCTCTAGCACAATAGATATACGTGGGGTGATGAGGACCCCTTAGAGGTTTTGGCTACTTCTTCTCTGCTGCTCATTTGTAGCCTGGCTCTGGGTGAACTTCTTGGCCTCTATATGATTTATCTGTAAACTTGGAAGAATTCTTTTTTTCTTAATTCTTAATAGCATTTTCCCCCTGAGGTACTGCTATAATGAAATAATGAATATAAACCCGTTTGTAAACTTGAAGTGCTTTATAAATTCCATGTAATAGTAATGGCATTTCTCTTGTGCCTTCGCCACTTAAAAGTAAAATTCACATTTGCAGAAACATGCCTTAAGAGTGTTGTGTATCTTGTGTTTATAAAAGTTAAAAGTTGGATGATAAACTTCTAATAGCTGTCATCCATAACATAAACCAGGAAATATGTGTGCAGTAGAATGTACCCATTTGCAAAAAAAAAAAAAAAAAAAAGAAACAGAAAAAAAAGTGGGGGGTGCTTTCCCTTATGGTTGGAAATACAGTTACACTTTAAACCAATCAGAAACTGGGATTTCCTGAGGTGATGAAACTTGAGAACCATTTACTTGGTGGCTTTTGGAAATCTAATTGACATAAGTTTTGCAAATTTGCAATATGAATTTTTAGCCTTTCGGGTCGTTAATGCTTCTTCATTGCTTTCTCTCTCTCCCTCCCCCGTACAGGGTGAAATGGCTCCTTTTTCCTGGGCAGCCCTACATGGTAAATTCAGGTCTCTGCTTACAACAGAACCTAGGGAAGATTTGTGACAGATGGGGCTAAGTCACAAACTTGCAGCCTAAGGCAGAATCTGTAGAACTTTCCAGAGTGTGCCCATATTTACCTGATCAGAGAGAAAAGAAAATCTGCAGAGGAAGCTGAGCCCGGCTGCTTGTCATAGCTGACACAGAGCCATCTGCCACAAACCTGTGGCGGCTTCAGATCTCCAATCCCTGCCACCACCCCAACTCAAATTAAATACAGATTCCTAGAGACGTTATGATGGTTACACATGTCCTCGGCATCACATGGAGGAGACTGTTCAAAAAAAAAATGTGGCCTGTTGTATAACCGCACTCATGTATCCCATATGTGGTGCCACATTGAATTTCCGGTTGAATCCGTTTTTATCCTTTGTACTGGATGACATGGTGCCTGAATTCTTTCTTTTCGCCGACTCGATGGCAGCCAAACTGCAGCTTCAAACGCTCTCACTTGGCTGGGTTTCTACCTAGGTTGCCAGGTTATCATCGGAGCCTTCTTGTGTCCTCAAAGGGCCACAGGGTCTGAAAGGAGGATCAGAATTCTACCGACTAATTGGGCAGCCATCTCAGGACTGTTCGTGGGCAAAGCAAATTAATGACTCCCTGGCACTGGGGTTTTTAAGTGAAGGTATTAATAAGGGGTCTGGCAGGTATTCCCATGATTCACAGAGTTACATTTGCATTTCATTTGTCTTAAAGAAAGTTGCAAGATAAACAGCTGTAATTCAGACAAACATGGGGAATACACTAAGTGGGGCCATCCTGCCCATTAAAAATGAACACTGAGATACATGTTTTAATTTTTTTCCAGGGATAAAAATAGAGAAGTCAAAATACTTCTAACAAAACCACTCGTTTTGACATAAATATTCCTCAAAAATATTTGCATCTAGCTACAAATATAATCTTTCCAAGATAAATCACTTATGATTCCAATAGTCTAGCTGCTGTATTTGTTGATGTAAAGATGTTTTGAATGGCTAGATTGTAAAATAAATTTTTAATAAAGTGCCCACTGCAATTTTTAATTAACATATCGCATCTCCGTGTGAGCGTGTGCGTCTATCTGTAGGTTTCTCCCTGAACACTTTCCTTGTGTCAGAGACAACGAATACAATTGTTTCTTTTCCGGATGAACAAGGATCTGTTTTGCAAATGTTTGTGAGATATTATGACATTTCCAAGATTTTCTTTGCATTCTGGAAAGCAGGAGGTAAACATTTGTAGTCATTAAGGTAAAGTCTGTTGATAAACCATCTTCTGTTTACTGACAGGTAAATTGTAACTTTCCTAGCTTTTGAAATGAGTAACTTCTATACACTGCAGGATGAGGAGCAGGGGGGTAGACAAGGGCCAAGCCTGGCTCTCTGGCTTCTAGAAGGATTGAGTGGTCTAGCAGGCATTCGAGAAAGAGCGGGCATTGCTTCAGCAGTCTAGTATTTGACAGGTAGCAAAAACGGAAGCAGGAAATAGATCAAGGTCAGGGGCCCAGATGGAGCCCTCCGGATGGGGGCAGTCCTGCAGATACATCAGACAAAGCAGGAGTTCAGGGCCCATGACGCCAGGGAATTTAAAGGCAGAAACAGTATCTCTGTCTTTGCACAGTGTCTTCTCCCTAACCCGTGTCTGATGGACATCCCAGCACTGACTTTGAGCCCTCACTTTCCGAGAAGTCACTGAACAAATTACCCCCTCACCCATAAAACACAGGGCTCAGAGATTATTTGAGAAGTCCCTTTTGGTCTGAGACCATGGAACTCAGAATCTAGTGGGTGTGCTCCTTCTGAGTGCAAAAGTTAAGGTATAAATACATCTAAGAGGTTCTTAGACTCCTCCTGAGCAGGGTTTATCATCTAATGAGACGCTTCTGTCAGAAAGGCGTTGTGTCCTAGATGACATCTTCTCAAAGTAGTATTACACTCTCACAGCCAAGACACAGTGCTCAATTTTATTGTGTTTTACTATCTTGAAAATAATGAGCCCACATTTTATAGTGAACAAGATATTATATGCACAACTGTCCATATATGTTTTCTCACTAAATGATGGGAAAACAATATTAACTACCTCTCAGATAGTACATCCAAAACATTTAAATATTTTCCTGATTTTGGCAGATACAGTATTGCCAGTTACCTGTGTATGGAGATTTTTTTTTTCTACAGCCATAAACTCAAGTCAAATTTTGTCTTAAACTGTGCCCACTATTCCTTCCAGAATAAAAATTTACATGAATGTTGTCACTTTTTAAAACTATGCTGTCAGATTTGGGATTAGTGCAAATAAAGAAAAAAACTTTTCTAAATGTGTGATTCTTAACATTTGAAAAGATAACTCTGTGTGTGCGTGTGTGTGCGTGCGTGCATGCACGTGCCCACTTAGCAACCATGATATGGTGGAATGGAGTGTTATTAAGTAAGTTAACCCATGTTTTGTGGAAATCAGAGGCTAATTGACGGTACAAGTTGACTCTTTAATTACCACTTCCCTTACTTTCACTAAAGAAATCAAACACTCCCATTATTTCTTATTTTGAGTGTGGTTGTTGAAAATTTTTGTTCTTTTTTTAAACATTCAATTATGTTCATTTTATTCTTTGGAAATGAATCACTAAACCAGTTTTAATCTTAAATGTCTGTAAAAGTCTGCTCATTATCAACCTTGATACAATGTGGAGAAGACTTGTCCAGAATTTACCTAATCTCTGTTTCTGGCTAGGTGTTTCCTAGTTCTTAACCCACATTTATACCATGTTAATCAGGAGTAGGTCAAAGAGCTTTCCCCAGATGCTCCTAGCTTAATAAGCAACCTTCAAATACGGTTCAGTGTAAGTGCCCCGCTCGAGCTCCAGACATGCCACATCACGAAGGCAGCAGAATCAGTAAGTCAGTGGAAACTCGCCACCACAGAGGGCCACACGAATTCATTTCAACACCTTGAAATGCATCTGGAAGAAAAGATTTCATTTTATGAGGAAGGTGTTAATTATATTTGATATTTTTAAAAGTAAAATCTGTTTTTGAGACAGCATCTGCTACCCAGAAATATTATGAGCCACAAAGAATTTTTCATTTCAATCTCAAGATACTTTCTGTGGGTGATAGAATCAGTTTTCAAATGATAGTCCATGTGGTCTTTTAGCTGTTGACATAATCTATGAGTTTTATTCTTCTATTGACTATCGACAAGTATCACTCTAAGTCCCTTTCCGTTTCAGTGGAAAATTGGAGAACATGTTTCATTTTGAAAATCTGAATTGAGATGCGGGACAACTAATGCTTCTATAATGTGCTCTCCCTTCAAAATTATTCATCACAGTGTGACGGGGAAAGTTTAAAAACATGCGAACAATCCTACGTGATGCTCAAAGATGTGTGCATGGTGTGATTACATGGAACCAACAACTTGGGAGTTAACCCCAAATTTACAATAATGGTTAAGTCAGAGGAGTGACGGTGGGGAAATACAGCTGGGAGAGACACATTCACTGTACAGTTAATGGTCTTTAGCTGGGTCATAGTACACAAAGGCTTATTTCTACTCTTTATGACTTTGTACATGTCTTAAACGTTATTACTGGATATACCTTTTGATAGGAGCTATAAATGCCTTAGTGACCATGTATAACATAGGAGCTTTAACACATTGCTGCTGTGCATCCTTAACATTTCTCACTCTAAAATACCGATGGAATCAGGAGACCATTCTCCCTCAGACAGTGAAAGAAACTGCCCTAACTACCAGTCTTGCATGAGAAGACTTTCCTCTGCTTACCAGGAGCCAAGGACTGAACTTAGCCCTGAAACAGATCACACTATGAAGAAAGTCAAACTTGACTGTCCTCAGGCTTCTTTTTTCCCGGGCTCCTGATCACCACTTCTAACTAATGCCTGTGGCGTTACAAATATAAGATGGAAAACTATAGCTCTATAAACTCCCTTTTGAAGAGTAAAGAGAGGAAGATATTATATGAGCCGGTCTTTTTTCATCTTGAAAAATTCAGAGCTTTGTGGTTGGGCACAGAGCTGTCTGAGCTGCTAACCACTCTGCCCACTTCCTGTATGTTAACCTGCCTCCTTTCGTCTTTGAGACCCAGACTTTCATTACCTTCATCCCGTGGAAAGGAGTCCTTCCTCTGAGTATCTTTAGGTTGCCTTAGCTGCAAGTGAGTGACATATGACTTCAGGGACCAAGGTCCCCCACTCATCCTAAGGCCCATTTTCCTAAACTGAAGTGTGGGATCAGTGTTTTCAGGGGACCTCCCATCACTTACCATGACCTGAGGGATTCCTTATTTTCTCCCATGTCTCTGTGGTAATGACTTTCAACCCTAGCACAAGTTCATGATTGTTCCCATAAGCTGATACAAAGAATTGATGTTTCTTGGGAGATAATCTAAAATGCTCATTGTCCTATCAGTGACTACATTTAAATAGCAGACCTAAGGTGGAATGCCGGAAGCCCGTGGTTTCCACTAGGAATACTTGCATAACACATTTCTTGAGGAATTTGAAGTCCTTTATATTTGAAAATGTAATATTTCCGTCATCATTTCACAAGTGAGAAAATTAGAGCATCATATTTAATGGCGTATGTAGGACCCAGGCTGCCTTATAGAAACAGCACGATGTTTTGTATACGCCTTCCCCCGCATGGGACAGCATCATTGTCATCTGGCAGTCTTTCAGGAAGCGCCAAGTTCAGTGTTCATGACTCACTAGGACCCCTGGTTCCCTACTGTCTCCTCTTACCAGGCAAGAGAGTGCCAAGGGCGGCAGCGGGTGGCCCTCGCAGTTGGTGTTAGGAGGGGAAGGAGCCGCCCCACCCCGCGGTGGTGCCCATGTTTTAAGTGTTTTTATTCTGATCATTCTCATGCCCGGAGGGGGGCATTCCTCACAGGCCCCAGCCACTCCCTGTGGTCTTAACACTCTGCTGGACTCAGACAGTTAGGTAACTTTCCTGGCCCTCTTGGTAAGCATTTATTTTTGTAACCTCCTCATTTTAAATGTGGGGAACCTGTGGGCTGAGGTGAGGCTGAGCTGCTTTGCGTCCCCTGGTGGTAGAGGCAGGTGTAGAACTCAGCCTCCATCGGTAGGCTGTGCTCCACGCATTCGGTCCAGACCATCCCTTGAAGGAGCGGAGGGGGAACATCTCTGTCTGTCCATCTTTTCCTCCTCTCCTCCTTCTCCTACTCTCTGTGTGGGAAGACACCTGGATGAGTAAGTTGCTGGTACCTCACTGTGGCTGCATTTCCCGTTCCTCCTGGACTACACCAGAATGCCTCGTCACCACGAGGAGAGGGGTGCAAAAGAATTGATTCCAGGTACTAAAATATCCGACTCCGTGGTCCCTGTGATGTTTCTGAACAGCTGAGTCTTCTCTATTGCCTGACACATCATACAACAACAAGCTGCCTAGCCTCATAGTTAGAAGGCTGGCCTCTTATCCAAAAGGCAGCCCTCATGATTTCACCTGGAGCAAAGGGCCTAGGGCAGAGGGAGCAGGTGGCACCAGCCACAGAAGCACCTTTCATTGTGCCGCATAAGGGCTTGCTGGCTTCCTCTCATCCTAAATAGATAACCCAGAAATTACATCCTGAAACTTATTTCCCCAGAAAGAAAAGGAAGGGGAGGGATGACTTAAAAAGAAGATACTTCTAATATGGTATTAGACTGTAATTCATAGGGAAATTTTTGCCTGAGATATGAATTTCTGAAAATAGGGGTTTTTTTTAAAAGGAAACACTGACACATCCTTAATTATAGAGTAATAAATACCAGTGGTATATTATCTTCTGATATTTCCTTACACAGATAGCAAAGCCTGCAGCTGTTTTTGAAAACTGATAATGGAGTACAATATAAGTATATTACATCGTGAGCTTACAGCACGCCCTTCAACTCAGCAGCCTCACGGAGCACTTAACAGTGAGAAACAGAGCAGCTTAGAGTAGAAACCTAACTGAACAAATTAGCCTTGAATTGTAACTTAAGAATCATAGTCGAACCAAAATGCCTGTCCTTGCCAGGAAAGGCATTCCAAAGGCAAAGAGCACGCCAAGTCAAAAGCATTTGCTGCAGGATTATGGAGGGAGTTCTCAAAAGCCAGCACAACTTAATGATCAATCAGAAAAATATAGAGCAGTAACTTCACAACCGAAGGATGCATAAAAATTGTACAAAGCATTAATAGTGGAATGGGGAGGTCGAATGGGATTTTAACAGAAATTAAAGGCTTCGAAAGCTCTATTTATTGCTTTCAATCCAGACAGCAAAAAGAAAGACAGAGAGGCAAACATGGTCAAAAAAAAGTACATGGACGAATGTAGGGGGTAGGGAAGGAAATGAAGGTTAAACAAGGCCAATATGATTCAGAATGAAAGAGAGGGAGGAGAGGATAAGGAGCCAGCTGCAATTACTAAATGTTACATTAGGAAGAGCTGAAATTGAGAGGGGGAGGTCTGAATATTTTACTAAGTGGATTATGTCTTCTTCCTGGGGTGTCTGAAGTTGCAGGTTTCAATTTATTTGATACAGGATTTTATTGTGAAATTCCTAACAGGGTGGGGGATAAATAGGGACAATTATAAACACTTAAAAAGTAGAAAAGAGGAACATATAATGTTTTTTATAAACTTAACTAAAAAGAACACAGGGTTTGAAGCTATGGACACAGGTAAATGGTCAAAAAAAATTTAGTCCATAGTAATAGAACTTAGAGGAAATTTAGAAGACCAAAAAAAAAAAAAATTAATAACCACACAGATGTGTGAAGCCAAGGATTTTGAGTGACTTAGGGGCTAGTTTTATTGCTACTCTCCTTTCTCCACCCATTTAGAAAAATAAATCATAACTCTGGCATTTAGAAACCTAGTCATGAGCATCATTTATTAATATAAACTCAGTCCCGTGCTGTTCTTTGGTGGGTGGTAAAAACATGAACTAACAATACTGGCTTAAAACAAAGGCGGCAGGATCGTCCTCTCAAACACTGGCAAACTGTAAGGAAAGAAGAACTCCTGATTTGCTCTTTCACTTTATTTTGCTGAAGGAGAAAGTCAAAAAGTGGAGTGGGTGTGGCTAAGTCAGACGCAATGCTTCCTGGGAGATTTTAAAGATTTTCCTAAATTTGTATCAGAAGGAGTGGGCTTGGAACTTCGTGTGAATTTACATCAGTTTATCCATCTGCCCATCTCCTACCACTTCTGGGGAAGGTGGCAAACAAGGAAGGCTCTCTGCCTGCTACAATGTAAGAGACTGGAGCAGAAATTTAATCACGCTCCCCGCGTGTAGCGCCGCTGTCATCTGGCTGGCAACCAGTCCACAAACTTATTGGTCCAGGCATTTGTCGGGCCAATAACGTAGGAATCATTTAAACTGAAAATATGGATCAGGAGGTATTTAAGAATTATTGCTATGCAGCTATTAATCTTGAATGCAAATAGCATTATTTGGGGTGTGGGCAAATCACTTAACTGGAACCACATGAAAAAGCACTTAGAATTTTTTTTTTTTTTTTTTTTTGTAAATGCTGTGGGGAAAATGGCACTGGTGGGAAAAAAAAACTGCAAATAAAAAAACAAAAAAATAGCTACAAAAAGGTTGGTAAAACGACTAAGCAAGGTGGTCTCGTTGCCTCTAACCTGATACATCCATTTTATCAGTAAACAGATTACTAACAAAGAGCCAAATTCCTCTATTTCTCAAACTGAGCCAGCAACAAGAGGAAGAAAATACAGAAGTGTGCAATGCCTGGTGGCTCAGGGTGACCCTCAAAGGTCATCTCTCTAATTTCCGTGTTAGAAATTGAGGGCACAGAGCTAGAGGTTCGTAATGGTCAGAGTGGGCTTTGGCTTCTGAACAGTTCTTTACCCTCTGTGAAGAATTCAGGATGTCATGGAGCTGAACTGGTGTCTTAAATCCCAGGCACACGGTGGAGCTTGTTCTGTGATCATAATGAATTAAGAGGAAAGGCATCAACGCGTGCCTCTCTCTCCCTTTTCCTCTTGAGCCCAGAGCCACACCGGACCTTGTGCTCTCTGGTGCTTGCAGCTATGTTTCCCTGGCTTTCCATCAGCTCGGCTTTTTCCCTGGATTTCTAATGCTGTGATATCGGGCCAAAAAAAGAATGGAATCTACAACATTGCAAATTGCAAAACAAAAATGTGCGAGTGTGTGCGCGTGCGCGCTGGGATTTCATTTAAGATAATGAATTGCAAGACTTTAAGCACCAAATATTAAAACTTAAAAATGTACAAGTAATGAACTATTTAAATAGCAAAATGTACTCGAGCGGAGTATTTATAGTCCTTTTTTTATAAGAGGTTCCCCAGACCTCTGGGAGCATCAGCAAACTGTCCTCCTACACAAGGAGCGAGCAGCTGCGATTTGGCCCCAGGCACCACCTACCCAGAGTCACTACCTAAAGTACTTTACATTTGCAGTGATAATAAAACAGGGAGGGAAAACTAAACAACAACAACAACAAAAGAAGAAGAAGAAGAGAAGGGGCCTTTTACCCCTCAGCATTCTGTTTCCTTTTGTCGCTGCCGTCAGTTGACACATGGAAAATGTGGTGTACGGTTTTGCTTGCCTTTAGTCTGTAATTAAGGATTCCTTGTCTGGGGCTGGCTACCTCTTTGCTCCTTCCCTCCCTGCCTCTCGGGTCTCCCGCCCTCGGTCGGGTCTGGCCCCGCGCCGCAGGCTGAGGCCTCGGACGGACCGGCTGGGCTGCGGGCAGCAGGGCGGCGGCGGCGGCGGGACGCGGGGGCCTCGGCCGGATCGAGCGCTCGTCGGCCCGAAAGCGCGCTCCCCGGCGCCCGTGCCGCTCGCCCCGAGCCCGGAAGGAGCCTGCGCCCAGCGTCGGGGCAGCGGCGCCCGAGCCTCCCAGAGCGAGAGAACCGGGAGGGTCCCGGGCCTGCGGGCGCTCGCCGCGCGTCTTCTCCCGGGGCCGAGGTGCCCGAGCTCCCGTCCGCGGCGGCGCCCGCTCTCGATGCCCGGCTCGGTCCGGTCCAAAGCGCGAGGAGGTAGTTCTACACGTCTTCCGTCGCAAGAAAACCGGCCGGAGGGGCACGCTGAGGTCACAAAGTCGTCATCAAGCCTCCTCGGCGTCTCTGAACCTAGAGCCGAGAGGCAGCCCCGAGGCCGCGGGGCGCGCCCCAGTCGGCGGGGCCGAGCCAGCCGCGGGCGGCCGCCGCTCTCGCGCTCACACTCGGCGGACTCCCGCGCAAAGCCGCGCCGGCGCGAGCACACCGGCGCGCGCACAGCCCGACACGCGCCCACTGTCACGCACACACGCGAGCACGCACCCCGGCACGCGCGCCCCGACACTCACATGCGGACACAAGCACACGTGGCGGGCCGCCCAGTGCTGCCCTGGCTCCTTCAAGCCGGGCTTGACTGGTCCCCCTCCGCACCTCCAAGAAGGCGGTGCAGCCCCGGCAGGCAAAACTCTTCTCTATTCGTCTAAGTATTTTATTGAACTTGGTTCCTTGAATTGGCCAGCTTCAGACCTCAGTTAAAGAATACGATGAAGATGCACTAATCAGAAACAAAAGCAATAATTTCTCTCCTGTCCTTTTAAAAATTCAGCTTAAGCAAAACAGAGAAGGGAGTGGGGATGGGCATGGGGACTCTCCAGGCAGGGATTCTGGCCACTGATTTTAAAATACTCCTTTCTGATTCTCCAGTACATTCAGACGTGTGACTTCAATCCCAACCTCAGTCCCCGGGACTCTTTTCTTTCTCACGTCATACCTTTGCTTTCTTTAGATTTCAAACTGTTCCTCCTCCTGACCACCAATTGGTTATTTAGGAAGCGGGAAGTGGGTGGGGGCAGAGGGCTAAGCGGTGTTTGGGTAGGAGAATATTTAGAAGCATCACATTGATTTGTCACTCATTAGGTCTGAGTTACCGAAAACGGTGGGGAAATGTTTAATATCATTTTGAGTCTTCTATATTTTTTACAAAGCCTCCTCCCCACTAGTCTTATTATTCATCATTAGGTGTTTATTTGAGTGTACACATTTAGAATTGTATATGTAAGAGACAAAATGCCCCTCGTTCTTGGTTTCAACCATGCCATCCAGGTTGTAGCATACTTTTCTCTCTCTCCCACTGATAGAGATTGTAGGTTATAGAGGTCCCTGCAATGACCAAATGTAAGAAACCTTAGCCAGAAGGACTGGTGACCATCCCCGCCATCTGTCGCTCAAGATTTTACCCGCTCTGGTTTGCAATAGTCCTCAGATTGTAGATTTGAAGATAAAGGTTGGTTGATTGTTTAAAATGTGAGAAGAGCAATCTAGGAATAGACCGAAGAAGAGCCTAGGTGCGTTTGCCCTGGGAAGGCAGAACAGGAACACTTGGGAAGTGCATTGAGAAGAGATTGTCTGTAAACAATGGTAATCAAAAATCATAAAACGGATCGAAATACCCGATTTGTTATTTATTCACCACAGTACAACTTTGCAAATCTGAAGATTGTATTTGAAAACCTAGTGCCGTCTATTTTGTACATCAACTTAGCAGATGGGCCTCCCTTCCAAAATGTGGCCAAAGGGTTAAAGCTGTCATTTTAGAAAGGAATCTCAGGAAATGACACCAAGATCTGATACATTTCCTTTTCTTTCTGGCAGTAATATCCCCCAAAGGAAAAAAAAATACGTACTTATCAATATCATGATAATGTTTCTCATTCTGAGTACAAGTGACAGAATGATTCCCGTTTGTGGAAGTGTTTTTAAAACTGCGAGCACACTTTCACTACTATGAAAGCTGATGAGCCAATGAAGGGGAACTTCCTTTAACTCCATAATAGCAGGTTACATTGTAAATGAACAGTGATGGTCAAATAGCCAATTATGGTATAAATATCCGTTGTTTACAGAGAGGTGTTAAATAAGCCTTTGGAGTACAAAGGATTGGTCCTGTCTAAGCTACCATTTATTCTTCAACCCATTATGTCTTCCCTTAAAAAGGCCAGTGCCATTGTAGGTAATATGCACACAGAACATACTTCTCTATGTTGATTTTCGTTTGCTTTATTTCAATGCACACTGTTGTTTACTTTTTAAAATTTAAATAAATGTCAGCATTGTATAATTTCTATGTTAACAAAGCAGTGAGCAAAATCCCTTGTATGTTTATAAAATATTATTGTTTAATTCACATAGTTTAGAAATTCCAAATGTTGAGAATAGGAAGGAGGCCAAATACCATCTGTTTATAACTATGATGCATCGTAATATGTGTACTTTTAAAAGGAGTTTGGTCAATCATGCCACTATTTTATCTGCTGGGAATATGTTGAAGATTTAAAATGTAATTTACAGGATTACTTTTAGTGCGTTGCATCCAACTGTGAGTTGTAAAGAAATCGGTCTCTTCTGTTTTTCTCAAATTAATCATGTAACAGCCCCAATTAATGGGGGTTGTTCAACATGTCGCTTTTTGCTTAGCTCCAGAATTCTTCTAACTTTGGCTCAGTCCACCTTCTTGACGCTGATAAAAACTCCAAGGACAAATGAAACAAAACACTCCTGGCTGTGTCTTTCTGCCAGGAGATAGTCACTTAGGAAGGGAGGCAGGTTATGGTAGCTAATAATTAGCTAGCATCAGCGCTGAGAAATTACCTGTGAAATACCCTTTGGTACTGGGTTAAAAAACAACATTTGACATTCCCTGTTTTAAAATAGTACATGCTTGTCCCTGAGATTTCTGATTTAACTTACCTTTTATTTCAAATGCATCTAATTGCATACCATGAAACAATGAGTACATTTACTTGCAATAGATGAGCAAGTTTGGGGTTTATTTTTAAGTTACAGACTCAAGTTGTTTAGTTAGGAATTCTTTTCTTTGCAGACTAGAGAAACTCAGCAACTGGGCCTTCAAATTAGGGCTGACTTCGTGCTGAAGTCCAGAGGTGGCCTTAGGGTTTCACACCATGGGGTCTCTTTCTCAAGAAGAAGGAACTAAAAACTCACATGGCCTGAAAAAGTTTTGGAAAATGTGATTTAAAAAAAAACATTGATTAGCAAGTGGTGGTTCCTTGATTGATTTTTAGCAAGGTCGCTTCAGTAAAAAGCTATACCTGGAAATGCTTTTTTTTATAGACAAACACATGCAGTAATATGACAGCACTCTCCCAATCAGCTGGGAATGTGATGGAGGTTTTATTTCTCTGCTGAGTTTTCTGGGGGTGCTATACACAGTGGCTTCCCTGTCCACTTAGCAATGTCTGTTTTCTCAAACACTTCAGTTATAGCAGCTTCATCTAGAATTCTGTCAACCTGGATCATTTGCTTACCCATAACTGAGAACATTATGAGTCCCTTATCCAAGTAGATAAATTGAACTATATATACTTTTTTTTTTTTTTGAAATATAATTGTTACATTCAAAAATCTGGGTTTTTTTTTCCTTTCTGGTCAGATTTTTTCCCCCAAAAATGAACCCACTGGGTCTCTATGTTATAAAGATATGCTCAGGCTTGGTTTCCTTTGAGTTACAATAAGAAAATACCAGACTCTTTCGTCCTAAGTAATTGCTCAATTGTACGGAGTAGAAGAGAGAATATACAACAGAAAGAGTTGTGAGGGATACAGAGGAAAGGAACTGGGAAAAGTGGAAGGGAAAGGGAGATGAGAGGTGCAGAAGATGTAACTGGGATAAAAGAGGCTTATCAAACAGAGCTTTCAAAATTGCTTTGAGCGGCATAAGACATACTCATTAAAAGCATCATCATTTCCAAATAAAACCTAGATTGTTGCATTGAGATATTAAACAAAGAGAAACTCTTAAATAAACCTCTTAAATGAAACTTAAATGAACCTTGTGGACCAGCTTTGCCATTCAAGCCTAACATTCTTAAGTGAATCTTGCCCTAGGTATCTGTATCCATACTAGGAGGTGAAGAAAGAGAAGTAGAGACATTTTTTGTGTTTAAAGCATTTAAAATCTTGAAGTAAGCCATAAATACACAAAATAAACAAGACCACGTATAATATAATGCATTGTTATATGTTACCTATTGTAGGGGTAAAAACAGACGATTTTACATGGAGGAATTATTCAGACATGCTTTCCTTCTGAGTACCTTGGCCAAAAGTTAATTTCTAAACCAGTTAAGCAAGTTTTTACATTTGTAAAATCCCCACGTCTGAGGAATTGCAGCAGATATAAAAATCAAGATTAAAGTTAGCATGTAGGCTTGTATTTCAGGTTCCCCTTAGAGCTGACTTAGAACCATGGCAATGAGCCACATATGCACATAAGTCACTGTATAGTCATGTTAGATTGATCAAAATCACGTTTATAAAATATGCTATAATAAGTCACTGAAGAGCCTTGAATTTAAACCATATAACTTAACCACTACCTAGTGGGCATTTGTAGGTATCATATATAAATTGGATAAAAGATAAACAGAAAAACATCAAGAATAAGAAAAATGTATGGGGAAACTATTTGCTCCTTCTGATTAATCTAAAACATGCCAGAAGCCTTTTTTCATTTGGTTTTTTGTGAAGAATTACTGACCCAAAGAAAAGTCAGATGAGGACTACAACTAAACAAACAATAAAAGCAACAATAGCAACAACAAACAGAAACACTGCTCTTTTAGGGGAGAAATATGAAAAGTAGTAAATTCCCCCATTTTAAAAATTAAGAAGAAAAGACATAAAATTTAACACACACAATAAATAATAAATATTCTTCTAGTTTCATGTGATGGCTAATTAAGAAAAAGGCCCATGTGGAAATTGGGATGAGGGATGAATATAACAAGGTAATTAACTCTTTGCTCCTTCAGCCTTAAAGGAGAAAGAACAGAGTAAGAAGCTTTTAAGTTTGGACCTGCAGCAACCTCAGACATCAAATCTGCCTCTGCAAAAGAAATAAAAGGATTCTAGCAGCTCTCTGTCTAAGCTCAAGTCTTGTTATTGGCCCCACTCTAACTTTGGCAACCCGAAGTTTCAGTCCTGGGGTTCTTTGCTCTTTGACTGAATGCGTGCCTTTTATTACAGATAGTCAGCTGCTTTCTTCTCATGGACTCAATCATGGGATCCACTATCTGGTATTCATTCTCTTACATTTGAGTGGTTCTTGATAGTTGAGGATGCACTTTTTCATCCATCATCTAATTTAGTCTTTCTTATACCCTTATGATGTAGGTAAGTCATGGCTTTAGTCCCAAACTTCAGAAGAAGCAACTCAAAATCATACTGTTAGTACATTGCAGAGTTGGGACTAGAAGTCGTGTCACGTGGTACCCAGTTTCCCCCTTTCCTCTAGACTGGACTTCATACTTTGCTCTTCAGTGAAATTGTGGGCATAAGAATAAACGACAGTTGCAGTCTCTGTCTCAGGTGGAGAGGAGAAGGAAAAGGAGCAGAAGCAGGAGGACGGGGAGGAAGAAGGAGAAGGAATAGCAAAGCTCAATAGCTCCCTCAGATTATTCTATGAAATGGGGAAGGATAAGTCTTTAAGTTGCTCTCCTGATAATAGAGATTAGGAAGGAGAGAAGCACGTCCTAAAATTTGTGTCGTGTAAAAGAAAAACTAATTCCAAAGCTCTGACAGTGCTTTATGCTTTAAAGGATAGAAATCTGGAGTAGAGAATCCATTGACAGAGCTCTTTCATGAGTTCTTGGGGATTCATGACTAGGCTACAAGCTTCAGTTTGAATACAAGATGGAGAAGTATTCTGTTTATGAAATTAAAGGAATTTGGGGAAATTGAAAAAAAAAACTGGCAGAGAGGAAAAGAAAATGGTCATAGGATGGAGAGGCATGAGCTCAAATGTAAAGATTCAGTAACAAATTCCCCAGGATGAGGTATAGTTGGTTATTATTTTTTTCATTTAGAGAGGTACGTCACCCTAAGTCCTAAGCTTATGCTCCAAAGAATCTCCATCTGTAACCCCCAAACTCCATTCAAAGCTCAGACATGAAATTGGTGTGATTTATTTCCACACTTGGGGAATGAAGGCATAGAGAAGGCAGACAAGAGTGACGTGGCAGAAAGCATGATTTAAAATAAAGATGTAGAATTTTATGTAAGCAGAAAATAAGGACAAAAGATGGTAAGGAGAAATGGAAGCCCCCAGAATGAATGCTAAGAAACAAGGAAACCTGCAATCTGGGAGAGCCTGGGGAAAACCAGACATAGTATTTTTGGCTGCTCAAATCTCCCTAACCTTCTATCAGAATCTAAAGTCCTATTTGACGAATTAATTCTTTCTTACTGAATACAATCGAGCCTGGGAATTGAAACTTGCCTTGAATAGAGGAACACCAAGACAACATTGGAATTCCAGTCCATGTGACCTACAGCAGCCAAACCAGGCTATTTTCACCAAAAGACAGCTGTTGTTGGGCTCTGCTTCCTAACCTCCACAGCTTCTGGGGGTCCAACCAATCTCCAGCTCAGGTGTCCAGCCTCCCTTTTGTATCATTCTCTATCCTTAGGATTCTGTCAGTTGCAAAACCCCAGAAAAACTGGGCTCAGCTGAATTTCTCGGGAAAAATGATCATATCAGAAGCAAGAAGTGTGGAGGCAGAGGACGACATCTTCCGCCTTTCTTGCTGCTATGTTAGTGTCTTGTTGGCTGTCCCCATCGTGTTCACAAGAAATCCAGTCATCACATCCTCACCATATCCCCGTCTCCAGACACAGGAGAAGGGGTTTTCTTTTCTTGCTTGAGTCTCTTTCTCCAGTTAAGGAAAGCTTTTCCCAGAAGCCCACCAGGAGAGTCCCCCTCACATCTCATAGTATCACATATGCATAGACTAGAAGCAGGAATGGGAATGGCCGCCATTCAGTGAAGACTCACCCTGAGCCATGTGGGTGAGGGAGAGAGAGACCCAGGAACAAAACCAGGGCGTGGCTCACACAGATAAGAGGGAGGAAATGGCCACTGGGTAGGTGAAACATACTTCCCCCCAAGATACATTTCCGTCTAATTTAGTCAGATTTGTTCTCTGTGGCTTGCAAAGAGTTCTAATTAATACACTTGGTTACAGCTACCACTGGGATTTTTTAAACTGTAGATAGCTTTATGTATATATATAAATTTCATATATATATGACTTCCTTTTACTTTCAAAGTTCTTTTTTTTCTTTTTGTGATCTGTTTTTTTAATGTATGTGAAAGAATGAGTTGGATTTTAAACCTATATTTTTTAATCTTCTAAATGTCGAATATTTATTGACCGTGACTTTAATTTCCCAGTAATAATTCCCCCCAAATGTTTAATGTCTTATTTTTCCATTTATTCATACATTCTTTTCTTGTTTATTCAGTAATTCATCTTGTCATTAACTTCTTTGTTTTTTTTTCAAAAAATTGTTATGCGATATCTCATATGTGTGTGGAAGACATAGAGTTAGCAAGGAAAAACAAACAAACGAATGTTAAACCACATTTGTATAACCTTAACGCTAAAGCACGTACTGTTTGCATTTGATAAAGCTTTTAAAAGGGGAGCAAGGGAACAAAAATGAGGAACGTGTGGACATTCCCCATCTTTCCTCATCTTCCTAGCTGGGTTTCTTGGGCTCTGAGGTGAGCCCTGCCTTGAGAGTCCTGCTTTGACAGACAAGCTCTTCTGGGCTTTAGGGATGAGAAGAGGGAGGGAAGAGACAACAGAAGTTCAAAAGGTTAAATTTGGGGGAGGAGGTTATCTTGACTTGAGATTGGAATTTGAAGACAGATGTAAAGGAGTAGAAGCAGCTGCCACGTGTGAACCACTGGATGGGGGAGGCCAAGGGGATTTTTAAGGTTCTCTGTTCCCTCATCATGTTCAAGCAAACAAATGAAGAACTTGAGTTATTCTGAAATTATTTGTGGTTACTGCGCTAACATGTGTTTTTTTTTTTTTAAACCATGATGTTGTTCATGTGGCTTATGATTTTGTAGTGTTCAGGGTTCTATTGGATTGTGTGTAACAGAAATCAACTCACATGTATCAGGCACAAAATTTGGCTTATGTGTCGAAAAGTTTCAGGAGATGATCTTGGACGTTATGAGAACCCCAGGCTCAAGCACGGTCCTCAGGGATCTGGCTCAGATCCTCTCTCTCTCTCTCATTCTCTCTGCCTTAAGGCCCTCCTCCGGATTGTTTTCTTTCTCTAGGAGGCTGTCTCGATGTGGTGGGAAGGATGACTCACTGTATTTCACATGATTTTACAGCCTGAGAAGAGAGAACCGATAATATCTAGCATCCAAGTCAGGTCCTGGTACAAAGGACACTTATGCACTCTGCCTGAGTCACTTTTCTGCACTGGTGGGGGATGGAGGAGAACCAAGACATAGTTTCAGGTGACCGCTCCAGTGTTACAGTGGGATGACTCCTTCAGTCCATGTGACAGGAAAATTTCCAGCTACTGGGCAGAGGTACAAGTCGTGATACGGGGGACATTGCATCTCTTGTTAAACAAATGTCCTCTCAGTTGAGTTATTTACATCACTATTCCCATATGGGGTTGAATTTTGACTTAAATTTAGGTATATAGCTCTCTTTTCAAATGTTGTTCAGAGGTTTACACTCCATGTAGCTTTGAAATGAAAATTATTGGATATGTAGAAAAATGTGGAAATAGAGCCACAAGACAAAGTTAGAATAAGTGAAATGAATATTTGTCACTGGAAAAATGTCACACTTGCACTTAAATGTCACCTAGAAACACTCAACTCCTTTGCAGACCCCCTAAGATGGAAAAACACTCACCAGGAGATAAGCTTGTATTTCCTTTTGTTTTTAAGACACTCAAAAGAATTGCCTGTCATATGCTAGATAGTACAATTGACATTAGAAAGAAATTGTAGAATTTCCAAGCTAGAGAGTTTCATGCATTGTGAAAGATTATCATTCAAGTGCCAAGTACCAGTCAAAAACTACTTGTTGGAGTGTTGGCGAGGATGTGGAGAAAAGGGAGCACTCATACACTGTTGGTGGGAATGTCAATTGCTGCTGCCATTATGGAAAACAATATGGAGGTTCCTTAAAAAATTAAGACTAGAACTACTATACAATCCAGCTATCTCACTTCTGGGTATTCCCCAAAGAATACAAAAATACAAATTCAAAATGATATATGCACCCGTGTTCATCATGGCATTGTTCACAACAGCCAAGATATGGAAACAACCTAAATGCCCATAAATGGAGGATTGGATAAAGAAGATGTGAGATATATATATATATATATATATATATATATATATATATATACACACACACACACACACACACACACACACACACATCTAAGTATTTATATATATACATATATAAGATGGAATACTACTCAACCATAAGAAAAGACAAAATCTTGGCATTTGCAACAACATGGGTGGCCCTGGAGGGTGTTATACTAAGTGAAATAAGCCAGACAGAGAAAAACAAATACTGGATGGTTTCATTCATTTGTGGAATATAAAAAACAAACAAACAAACAAAAACAAAATAAATGAATAACCGAACAAAAACAAACACTCAGCTACAGAGAACAGAGTAGTGATTACCAGAGGAGAAAGGTTGGGGGGAGGGTGAAATGGATAAAGGGGATTGACTGTGTAGTGACAGATAGAAACCAAATTGTTGGCAGTGAGGACATTGTAGTGTATACAGAAGTAGAAATATAAGGTTATATACATGAAACTTATATAGTGTTTATTGAGGTAAACAATAAAATAAATTTTAAAATAAATAAATAAGCTGAAAAAAACAAACCAAATGATGTGTTGATTTCTTTATGAAAAATTTTTAATTAAATTAAAATGATCAGTTTGGTGAGGAAATTCTGAGTTTAACAACCCACATTGGAAGTGTAAATAAAACCTTGTAAATAAAACCTTGGTAAAACCTTTTGTACACCTAAAACTTACACAAGCGTTAGAGGTCAAGGTCCAGAGGCCCAGTTTTATGAAGGACTGGTAGCTAGAAAGAGGTGTGTAACTGCTGGTGACCAAAAATGACTCAGAAGATCCTTTGGTAGCTGACTAGGAAGTTTTACTCTTAATACAGAAGAAAGTAGTATTCTTTGTATAAACATATTTGGGTAATCTTTTGTAAATAAACATAATAAAAATTTGTGTACATACTGCTTACTGTAGTTATGGTACATTGAATTACTTCCCAATTCCTCCCTATTTTTGTAGTATACAGTGTACAAAAAATACCTTTTCCATGTGACTTTGCAGCATCTCCTACAGGGAAGCAGGGCACTGTCCCCAGCCTGTTGGTGTTGGGCTTGGCCATGTGACTTACTTTGACCAACAGAATTGGGTGGAAGTGACAGTGTTCCAGTTCCAAGCTGAGGCTTTAACGGCATTGCATGTTCCCTCTGCTTGAATGTCTTTCACCATGAAAATACAGTGGACTGGGTGGCCACCGATCCAAGGAGGGTGTGGAGGTATATGAAGGAGACCTGAACCCAGCCCGGCCTGCAGCTTGGAGCCCAGAGCTGAAATCCTGAAACAGAGTTCTTACAAGTGAATTGTACCAACTCACAGACCCATGGGGGAGAAATAAACACTTGTTTGAAGTCACTGAATTTTGGAGTGGTTTTTCATGCGACATTATTACAGCAATAGCTGACTAATAGAGTAGTATTTCTTTCCTCTCCCTACAAGTGTTTTGAAATTGATGATGCATCTAACAATGCATAGCATTGTAGGATCAAGGAAACTCAGTAATTACACAGTTAATCATTTAATTAGAATTATGAAGTGGTACAAAAATGATGCAAAGAATACAAAACACAGAGACCCAATCTAATCTAAGAATCAGGAAATGTTTCTCTGAAACAGTGACATTGGAGCTGAGATCTAGCTTTTGGGTAAGCAAAGTTGGGGGATGGGAGAGATGCACAAACAGTGAAGGGAACAGCTTTTGCAGAGCCCCTGAGGCAAGGAAGAGAAGATCACTGAGAACAGAGAAGTATCTGGAAAGCAGACAGGAAACAGGAAAGTGCCAAGAGAAGAGAGGTTGGTGAGGTTCAGTTTACCACAGTGTTATGGCTGAATTGTGTCTCCCTTGAAATTCAGATGTAGATGTCCTAACGCCGTTACCTCGAAATGTGACTGATTTGGAGGTTCTTTAACAAGGTAATTAAGTTCAAATGAAGTCATCAGAGTGAGCCCCAAGCCAATCTGACTGGTGTCCTTAAGAAAAGAAGATCAGGACACAGACACACAGAAAGGGAAGACTGTATGAAGACAGTCATTGACAAATCACTGAGAGAGGCCTCAGGAGAAACCAACCCCACCAATGCCTTGATCTTGGACTTCGAGCCTCCAGAATTATGAGAAAATAAGTACTTGTTGTCTAAGCCAACTTATTATGTACTTTGTCATGGCAGTCTGTCTTAGTCCTTACTCCCTCCCGGCCACAACAAAAATACCACATACCAGGGGCCTAGTAGACAACAGCAATTTATTTCTCACAGTTCTGAAGGTTGGGAAGTCCAAGCTCAAGCTGCCAGCAGATTCAGTGTTTGGTAAGAGCCTACTTTCTTGTTCACAGACCACAATCTTCTCGCTGTGTCCTCATGGGGCAGAAGGACTGAGGGAGCTCTGTGAGGTCTCTTTCATAAAGGCACTAATCCCATTCAAGAGGGCTCTTCCTTCAAGACCTCATCAACTCTCAACAGCCCTCACCTCCCAAAGGGCCCACCTCCTATCGTGTTGGGGGTTAGGATTTCAACATATGAATGGGGTGGTGGGGATGGACAGAAACATTGTCTGTAGTACAGCCATAGCAAACTAATGCACACTGGAAGCCCAGTTCTAAGTACCATGCCCGTAAGTCGTAGCTGCTCAGTATTACTATTTTTGTTGGATTAATTAATGATGGAAATGAATGGGCCTTATTAAATAGACAATATTAAAGAATTAAATTTTTTTAATTTTATCTAAAGAACAATGGAAAGTAACTGATGGTTTTAAGCAGAAAAGTAAATATATCAGATTTAGGTTTAGAACATTCCTTCTGGATGCAGTATAAATAATCTGCATGGACTGGATGGAAGGAGAATTAGGAGTCTGTTACAGTGGTCAAGAGGAAGATGATGTGGCTTACACTAAAGCAGAAGCAGCAGGGATAGGGACAAGCGGTTTGATTCAGTAGAGATCTCAGTGGGGCTTGGTCATTGATTAGACAATGAAAGTGAAGGGGGGATTCACATGACATTCTGCTTTGTGCAACTGAGCTGAGAAACACGGAACTAGCAGCAGATTTGTGAAGAAGCTCATCGGAATGGTTTGCAGCAGGTTGACCTTGACATGCCCATGGGACCTCAAGAAGAGACTTCCAGTTATAGGATTATTATGATGTAGGTTATCTGAAAATTCTCCCACTAAAGATACTAGGAATGTTAGATGCAATAAAATGAACACTTTTCAATCCAAAGTCAAGTTTGGGGGATAGTAAGAGAAATCACCAGGAGCCAAAAGAAAGAAGGACCTGAGAGTCCATGGCAACCACATGAACTACAAAGGCAGGTTGTAGGAGCTGGGGTGGGCTGGGGTGGCAGTGATGTCTCGGAAACCTAGGAGCTTTCATTTTCATACTCAGAAAGATCGTGGAGACAAGGCTTTGGAAACTGCGTGGAGGTGGGGATTTGAAAGTGAACCTCTTACATAAATCCAGGATCATTTAGGGGCTTCCCCTTCAGTGAAATGGTAGATGGTAAATGATCTGCACACTAGCACAAAGAGAAAACGAGGAAGCAAGCCATCGAGGGTAGAAAATAAGCCTTCCCAGAGAAATTGTAATCAAAGACATGCACGTCATGTGAGCTTCGTGTTCAAACCACATGTCCCTGAACACTCCATACTGAGATTCAATGTATTCCCAGCAGAAGCAAACTGAGAAGAAGTCTGGTGTGACAAAATCTCATCACTGACCATCATGAGGACTCCGGATGAAGCCTATCAAAAATGAGCTCACTATTGAAAATTACAACACATGCAAGGTAACAATCCGCCCTGAGAGATACAGGAAAGAATAAACACAGCAGAATTAGATCCCAGGGAATTTCAGATAATCAAACTGTAAGAAAGAGACTGTAAAATACATAAATTTTAAATGTTGAAAACACTAGAAAAGAGAAACGAAGCATTAAAAACAAGGTGCACATAGATTTGAAAAAGAGCCAATTAGAAATTCTAGAAATGTAAAAGAGTACGCTTAGTTAAATACAGTCAGTGGTTTTAAGGGCATATTAACCTTAGACAAGTGAATAAGGAGCAGGTAGGATGGTGACATCTCGGAGACTAGCATGGGTCAATCCCAGAGGACAAGAATTGGTAACACATCTCTCAGTGAATATCAGCATGCATAGACGATGGCTCCCATCCTAGCACCCTGTTTGTAAACTGTTCTGAACATAGTCCCCAAAGTATCCCAATGGCTTTTTTTTTTACAGGGTATTAGATAGATGGATGGATGGGTGGATGGATGGATGGATAGATGGGTAGATCAATGAATAATAAAAGGGCAATTCTTAAATTATGTCAATCTAAAAGCTACTGTGTTACAGGATTTCACGCCACTGAGGATGCCACTCCAAGAATAGCCAAATTACCCTCATTCATTCATGCTCATCCTGACACTGCTTTCCAAGATCAGCAGCAACTAAGACTGGGAGGAGCGTAGGTTCTAATATCATTTTCATCTGCAGCTGAAATAGCCCCAAAGTCAGTAGATAAAGCAAGTGGCCTTGCAAAATTCTATCTAGAAAAAAATACCTACAGAAGTTTCATACACTAAAAAGTATTTTTTAAAAAAGCCATTTCCCCCGTTTGCTTGCTTACTGAAGACAAATAAAAGGCATTTGGATTATTTTCTGCCTTGTTTGGAATCCTTTCTTTTTATCTTGGCCTTACCAGGTTTTTATTTGTATACTTAGGGATATCTTTGTGGAAGCAAATTTGTAATTCTAAAGCAGTCTACATGCACTCACACAGCATAACCACTCCACAATTTTATGCAGATTTTTTTTTTATCTATCTTAGATTCTGTAGTTCTTAAAGGAAAATGTGGATGCAGTGGTGTGTCACAAGTGCTATTAGAGAAGTCCAAGGGAAGAGAATACAACACGATGATCAGCCTTGGCAGTCTCCACATACAGAGTGATTATATTGTAATACTGTTTGATGCAATGATATGTTTGATCAGTTTCAAGAGACGAACATCACCTCACTTCAAACAATACGATACAGTCTCATTGTACGGAATTATGGCTGCTGTCAATCAGCATATGGCATAACCCTTAAAGTGCCATCTTTGGGGAATATCATAAAAATGATTGCAACACTTGCATTAATTAGTAAGTTTTGTGCACTAAAACCAAGCAAAACCTGTTAAGACAATTTATCTGCTATATCTCTGTTCATTTTTTGTTATCATAGAAACATGTATATAACCCACTCATGCAAACACTCAGCTGATTAGCTCAACATACTAGAGCAGCCATGCTAATAAAAATGCTGGCATGAGTACGAGCCCCTCAACCCCCATATAAATCGGGAAGCTGTACTTTTTTCTGCTTTGTTTTATGGTCCGCAATATACCTTTACCTTGAACCAACTATCGTACCAAAGTGATGGGTGAATGCAAAATAAGGACGGACATTAAATTATCACTAGGTCTATGGTCTTGACAAGACAGAGTCAAAATTTAAGCTTGACAAATGACAAATAAGTGACATGCGAATATATTTATATGTAATAAACAGATTTAGAGTCTTTTGAACGTCATTAATTTCCCTTTGTCAGTGTTAATTGTTGGATGCAGCATGTTGAGGGAATAAGAATTATAATCTTTCCTTACATTAGTTATGGAATATTTTTCCCTCTTGGTTGAGGTTGTGCTTCTCTGTTATCAATTATTTTGCCATTATCACCCAGTTCTATCTACTATTTCAATTTTTCCCAGCGATAGTTTGGGAAATTTGAGAAGTTACTGGTTTGACGTGGTACATACTAATTTGACCTGAGACTTAACACACTTCCCCAAGGTGGCTAGTACCCCCAGATTCAACTGTGTTTGTTGACAGTGTATATGTCACTGGAGCATCGTGAGCCTTTTCCCTAGGAACTCCTCTCCCACCACGTCTCCTGGCGCTCTCCCTCCTACTTTTCCCCAGTGTCCTCTACTCCCATTAATAACTGAGCAACCATCTGCTGTGGTAGGCAGCCTTCTAAGGTGGCTCCCAATGGTCCCTGCCTCCCAGTGTTCACTAACTTGTGTAATCCCCTCCCCTTGAGTAAGGGCTAAACCTAGGGACTTGCTTTTAATGAACAGAATATGGACAAAGTTATTGGATGTCACCCTTCATGATTAGGTTATAAAAGTCTAGGACTACTGTCTTGCTAGCAGGGTCTCTCTCTTGCTGGCTGTGATGAACCAAGTTGCCACATTGGAAAGCCCTACATGGCCAGGACCTGAGGGCAGCTTCTGGCCAATGGCCAGCAAGGATCTGAGACTCTCATTCCAATAGCCCATGAGGAACTGAATCCAGGCAACTCCTCATGCGAACCTGGTGGCAGATCCTGCCTCAGTTGAATCTGAATGTGACTGTGTCCCCAGCTGACTTCTAGATTAGAGCCTCACGAGAGGTCCTGAAGCGGGGGACCCTGCTGGGCTGCGCCTAGATTCCAAACCCACAGAGACTGTGAGATAGTAGTGTGGGTTTAATGTGTGTGGGTTTAAGCTACTAAATTTTGTGTTTATTTGTTATTAGCAATAGGCAACCAGCACAACTACTGTCTCTTAGTGAACGTGCTCGGTAGCTCACCACAGCTCCTTCTGCAGTGAGCAGTGAAACAGTCCTACCGTCCTTCACGGGCGAGAAATACTGACCAGTGCTTATTCCTTGGGGTGGGCTTGGAAGACTTTGACGTGTGAAGGTGCTATTTCTTTTTCCAAGGCAGGGTTTGGCACATACACTTACCGGGACTATGGAAACATAAAGTGGTTTTTATTAATGTCTTCAGTGTTATTTTCTTAGACACAGCTCTCTTGTTTCTCAGATTCTTTCTCACACTACCACATCATGTCAGCGGCTTCTTGAGTTCTAGACTTTGTGGAAGAATTGTTAATGATCCCACTAGGACCTTCAAAAACCTTAGAGGTATGTTGTCTTATTACCAGCAGCTGATGTGATTTGAAGAGTTGTTCCTGCAACAGGGTTATATAATTTGTGAATTCTGTTATTATTTACTCAATTATCCACATTAATAGAGGGGAACCATGATGAAACTATTTAGTCAATAATCAAACACACTTCATTTTGAGATTTCATATATATATGAATATATATATTTGATCCTCCTAATTATGTTTATTATTAAGATCTTGTTTCTTTGATTTGTATCTAGAGCTGGTGCAAAGAGAAGACAGTTGGGTGGGAGAGGTGAGTTAATTTGGTACTGAACATGTTTCATCGAAGGGCCATGTGTGATTTATCAAGAATTGATTTATTTAAAACGTCCCTGAGTAGTCTAGGCTTTAAAACAAAAATGGAAAAACCAGAACAACAATAACCAATGAGATTTTTTTCCTTATTACATTAACAAAGATTTTTTAAATGAATTACATATCCAAGCAAGGTTCTAGAGAAAATGGCTTATACACCGTTCGTGGGAGTGTAAGTTGGCACAACCTTTTATTCTGGAATAATTTAACAACATACTTTAACATTTTAAGTCCATTTCATGTCTAGGAATTTGTGCCAAGAAAATAAATCTGAACTTGCAAAGATGTTAGAAGGTGTTTATTGAGGCACTGTTTATAAGAATAAAAACTTGAATGCCACCTAAATGTCTGTCGATAGACTTAAATACTTGATGAAATATACAAAACAGAGGCTACCAGAGCCAGTTAAAGGGAAACACTTGTATCATGGGAAATTATCAGTAATCTACTCTTCAAATTTTTAAAGTTAGACACTGAACAAAATATGCATATTATGTTTCCAATTTTTTAAAATAAAACATCAACCCTGTGCGTGCATGGATTAACACTTGAGAGATATATACACACACAGAATCATAAAAACCGGTTTTCTCAAATAGAGGAATTGTTGTGAGATATCTTCCAGTGAGCATGTATTATTTATTAGTCAGAAAAGACAGCTATTTTCACTTTGAAAAATTCTAGATATTAATTTTTGCTTTCTCTGTTTTGAGCACTAAAAAAAAAAAATCAACACATAATCATCTGTTTCTTTTTCTCCTCCAGGTGCTCATCTAGTTTCTATTCATTAGCTCAGCTGACATTTATTAAGCACCTATTCTGTGTCCTGTGAGAGTCACTGAAGAAACTATAATAAACAAGACAGTCTCTGATTCTAATGGAAAAGACACATGAAATTTCACACAAAATAAAGTGTGTAAATGCTCTGTTAGAGTAGATGCAAGATAAGGTGGGGTCACAGAGGAAGGAGTGATCAACTTAAAATTATGGAACAGTTCATGAATTTGCATGTCATCTCTTCAAGTGTTTCATCCACTACAGAATTACAAATGTCTTGAGCCTGAATCTATAACCTGTACTTTTAAAATAATCTCCTGAGGGTCCAGAATCTTGCTGATGGCGTTCCAAGTGTTCAAAGACTACCTTTATGTTCAAGTTATTCATTTGTTAGAGTAGTGGGTTTTGAACTTTGGGAATTCAAGACTAGAGATCAAATAAGAGAATATGCAGTGATATGTTGGGATGGGTCTAAAAATTCAAAGCCCTCCACGAGTAAGCAATCACTTCAGGCATAGCAAGGTCTTAGGGTGTCTTTGAAAGTATCCGGAGTATCAAGATAAGCTGGTTCACATAGTCCCCCTGAGCATGGAGCCGGTGTTTGGGTAGAATGTTCATATTCTAATAACACTTCACGAGTTGACTATATTTGTGTGAGTGTGTATGTAATCCACATAGAATATATATGTCAATACACTCACATAAGCTTACTTACACATACCTATGTGAGAATCAAAGATTTAGCAACTAGGCCCTCCCTTGGTTACTGATCTGAAGTTTTTTATTTATCACGAAAGGCTAATTGCACAGTAGGGAGCCCACCCGAGTCAGCGTTCCATCAGAACAGACATGACCAGGAGGTCATTAAACACCTTGAAGCAGACCAACATCTGATGGCGCACCTGGGAAGGGTGGAGTGTGGGCTCGGCTGTTTTGGTGGAGACTCTGTGAGGTTGCACGACTCTCATAAACGTCTTTCTTCTGTTTGCTTTCAGTAGAACCAGTTGATTGAAATCTTTGTTCATATTTTTAAGGGACTGCAGGTACTTGGGGGAAAAACTCATTGGGATGGTTCATTCCTAAAGTATTTGCCTCAAAGATTTTTATACCTTACCCACAGAGATTGACTCCATCTGCCACCTTCCTTTCTTCATTTTCCTGTCATTCATTAGATGACACAGACAGAAGAACAGACGTGGAGGAAGAAGAGTGAAAAAAGACATGCGTGGGGAAGAGAAGAGGCAATGGAGACCAAAAAACTGAATACGGGGAACAGGATCAGTTTCTCCATTTATCAGTAAGATAATTTCAAGATAATCACTGTCAATAGTGACCACACTTGGAAAAGAGTTCTTCAGGATGAATCCAGCTGCGAGTGACTGAAGTGTGAAAAACAAGACACCAGGCCCTAAATGCTAAGCCTCAGGTCACCAAACTGAGGCTGAGTTACAGTTTTGGCTCTCCCAGAAATGGAATCTTAAACCAGCCAACCAGTAATCTCCTGATTAGCACTAGTTACATCATCTGCCTGATAGACCCCTGGCATTCTCCAAAGGAAAGTAACCTTGCTATAACCAACCCGCTTTTTCAGCCAAGTATAACTTCTTGTTCCCACTCTTCTTCTGTCTAGAAAAGTCCTTTATTGGGTACAGCTCCTCCGAGGTCCTTTCTACCTGCTAGACTGAATGCTGCCCCATTGGAACTGATTTTTGCTCAAGTAAACTCTTTAATGTTTTAATATGCCTCAGTTTATTTTTTACCATAAGCTATAATTACATCCTGACATGTGTGTGACATTGCTCAGTTGAAAAATCTGTAGGCTTGAAATTGGGAGCTATACTTCCTAGCGACAGCTTTCTCTAAATGGCTGTGCAGTCGCGAGCACACTGTTTGTCCTACTAAGTGCACCTCAGTCTCCCTAGTTATTAACAGCAAAAAGGAAAACAACGCCTAGCCTACCCGTCTCCCACGTCTAATGTGAAGAATGTGAGCGACATCAAGTACATGAAATGTTTTTGAAAGATGCAAAGCAAATTACAAAGTTCAGACATTAAAACCAATAAAGGTGTTTCGGGGGTGGTTGTTGACAGAGCAAAATATTTCCATTAAAATATTAACTTCTGAGTTCATTTAATAAAAGTGTATGACTTGCCAAGAAATGGATTAGTATTAATTATAAAAATTAGACTATAATTAATGCACTCATTAACAATCTACCAATCAATATCAATGGAAGGTTTATTATTTTAAGGAGGATGGGCAAGTAGCAGTTTGACACCATGAAGAAGTGATAACCAACTGACTGATGGGTCCCCATTAAGTTTAATTTTAATTTGTTTAAGAAGTATCTTCTTGAGGAGTGAGTTCAAATGCACATCTGTCTTTCTTTTTTTCAGAAAATGAATATATAGGTTGTTTAAAAAGCATCTCTGGACGACAAAGGATGAGGTCTGGCGTATGTAACAAGAAGTGAGCACGTCTTCTAAATGGGCTCGATGATACGGTACAAGTTCTATTCTCTCGCACTGTAATATAACTGGATTGCTCTCTAAATTAAGTGAATTTGTATGTCCGCTTTCTCTTAATGGAATCAGTTTTGATATACCCTTTGTTCATGCTGTTGCGGCTTCAGTCTAAGGGTTCTTTGCATTAACTTTTTAAAGTTACATCACAAAGAGGTTTTAAGATTTCCCAACAGGCTTTTATTTAACCAAAGCTTTTGATCTCAAACCTGCTGGGGACTAGCGAAATCCTTACCAATTCTCCAGTAACTTCTCACTATTGGAATTTGAAAAGACCCACCTGAAGGATTGAACTCCCAGCACGGTTTCAGCCACCCTTCAGATCACGCTATTCAAGCAGACAGTGAGGGGGTCTAGTGCACCCTTTGTGATCAGCTAAGCAGCCTAAGGTGTCCTTTGCATAAGTTGCACTCCCGAGGAAATAAAAATCAGGAGGACACAGACCTATATACCTTATTTCCTGCTATCTTCAGTTAAAGGCGGATTGCAGGGGGTCTGCTTAACATCCTTTGCTACCTAAATACCTTTTGGACATGGGAACTCAATAAAAGAACTTTCATTGCATCCATTACCCTACTGCAGTGCATAACAAATTAGATTTAAAAGGCTACTTTTTTTCCCCCTTACAGCTATTTCCATCATTTTCTTTAAAATTTCAATTTAGTGTCTGGTGTCAGAATATTCTATAATATACTTTAAAACTCTGTAATACCAATTACGCCAGTTGAACATTATTTGCAAAGAATTAGGCTTATTGTAGACAAATGGTAGCTTAAAATTAAGATAAGTTAGGAAATTAATTATGTTTGAAACATGTTGAATATAAAACTATATAGAGCAAATATTGTTTTTGGATAACTTTTTAAAATATAAACATGTGTGAATTTTTTTATTTGGTCCCAAATTCCCACTTTGAGACAAAAAAAAAAATTCCTTTGAGGTTGAAAAATGTCAGTGCCACATATTAACCTATTTTGAGAAAGGGTGAAATAAAACTCCCAGTGATAACATTTAAATATTTTTATTTTAAAACTCCATTGTACAGAGGTCTTAAGGCATGTAAACAACTCTGATCACAGAAAACACATACAACTTTGTAAAGGACACAGTATTTGCAGCTGTGTGTAAGAACAGATTTGCCTATGGACCACTTCTCGTGTATAAATATTTATCTTTACCCATCTATTAGTGTGATGTAAAACCTGTTCATTATTTAAAAAATATTTTTGGACTCTGTCTTGATAAACAGAGATGGATTTTCTTCTATATTATTGTCATTGCCTCAGATGTTATTATCCTTGACAAAGCCTCAAATTAGCTTTATGCCAAAGAACTAGAAAGAAATATATAAGTCTTTCCAGAAGTGGTAAAAATTTGCCGTTCAGCGCTCACAGCTTGAGGGCGTGCTCTCTCACGCTACACCTGTACCGTCGATACTAGACATCAGAGGCACTTGCCATCAGGATGTCTTTTTTCGTCTTTGGGCTGTGGTATAACTGCAGAAAAGTAGCCTGGAACCCTCTCAGTTCTGAATATGTGGTAGAGGGGTAGGCAATGTTCAATCTGGGTTTCAAAAGCACTTACCACGCTTGTAGAATATCACATAATTGTTCGATTTCTTGACTTGTTAATTTTCACAAACATGTGCTACACACCTGATTGATAGATATTTATGAGAAGCTGCCGGATGGGATAGTATTTTCTGCAGTTAATAAGAACTGATTATATGAAGACAAGATGCTATGAATTCTTTTTCTGGAGAAAGAAGGTCTCAAAGAACTGGGGAAATTGTGGGAATTATGAAAAATAGGTTTCTGATTTTTGTGGATAATATAATACAAGCGTTAACTTATAATATGCTGGGTTACAGTAATCCCCTGCTCCTTTCTTTAAAAAATTGATGCATTTTTAATGCACAGATGAAAGGTTTAATAAAATATTTCTCATAATCCCAAATTTACTCTCATCCACTCTCATTCATGGTGTAAATAATTATAAGGTAGGGGATGATTACTCTGCAATATCTATCATTTAAAAAATATGTATCACCTTTGATTGGAAAATTGCACTTCTAAAATACAGCTTTTAGAAATACTCACAACATTGTACTTAGAAGGACATTCACTTGTGCACGATGTGTGAGGATAAAACTTGCACTCAATCTAAATGTCCATCAACGTGGGGTTGCTAACAAGGTATCAAGCAGCCATGGTAGCAGCACTTGATGGTTGCCTGTTTACCGACCGCCAGCCGTGCAGGAGGGCAACCACTTCAGGAAGGTATTGTTAACATCACATCTTACAAGTTTTGAAAGTTAGATTACAGAGAAAATAAGTAACTTATGAAAGTCACGGAATTAATAATAGTGAAGCTATGATTCAAACCCAAACAAGCCATTTGGCTGCAAAGCCACAAATTTATCCCACTAATATTAATCTATTTTATATAATATTCGTATTAACCCACTAATAGGTGTGTTTTCAAAGAATGAAATAGTTTGGGAGACCATGAAATGAAAAAAGTCTCAGAAATATTAAACATAATTTGGTAAAAATCATGTCTATATACATTAGAATATGGAGAGAAAAGTTTGAAAGACTGTTCACCAGGCTGCTTATGTAAAAATGTCTGTGGTGGGAATTTATTTTCTACTTTATATATTTCTTTAATATTGAGATATGTTATAAATAGGTATGATGAAAAACAACAATAAAATATCAATATGTAAGTAGGAGAATCAATGAAAGTAAAAAATTATTTTATCAACATACACAGCATTATTTTCAAGATCTCAAGTGCTGGCAGTCAATTGGCCACTTTTAAACAAAGCATAAGCAAATTATATCACACAGAATTTTCATACTATGGACATTAATTATCACAGTCTGTTTTGAGGGAGGATGGTGTTCCATGATAATGAAAGCTACAACACCAAAACTCTTTTCCTTGTGTAAGCAAGTTTTGCAAGTGACTTGTCATAACTGCTGAGTAAAAGCCCTGTTTTATCAGTAGAGTTATACATATTTTTATTTCACGTTCTTTATATTAGAACACAAATATTTATTCTTTTAAAGGAAGATTCTCACAACCTTTCTATAATATATAAAAACGCTTCCTACTTCTGCATTTGTAAACTGCTTCCATGGGTGGAGATTGCATCCTGGTTCCTGAGGAGAGGAAAAAAAAAAAATCTGTGCATTTTATTCTGAAGTTACAAATGATATTTGATACACCACTGTGCTAAACACAGAGTTTGGGCTGGCTCTGGCTTTACTTCTTGCATTTTGGCACTGGAAAAAAAAAATCATGAGAATTACTTTCAAAAATGTTCATCTCAATCTTTGCTTATGGATGTCACATGATTTTAGCAGGTAATAAAGAGCATTCCCGGAAATCAAGGGTGAGTCAAGGAAAATGGCATCTAAAGGAATAAGTCAGCCAAACAAAAGCTTGACCCACCACCAAGCTCATTGTCAGAGGCACAGCTGCCACATTAACCAATGAGACCGGAAATGGAGGCAGCCAGGAAGTCAGGTGCTGAGGCTGGAAAGACTGTTCCAGCCCAACTGGCAGTTGGCCCTTCAGCTGCTGTACAGCCCCAGTGTGGGCCCAGGGGGCTGGATCTGCTTTTGGACCACAGGAGGAACGTGAAGCGAAGTACAACCAGCATTGTCAGCAGCGAGACTGTCAAGTCAGCACGGATGATACATTCACGGGAAGACAGATAGTTTTGCTCTTCATGTTCTGTGGGAGAAGGGGGCCAAGGGAGACGGTACGGAGCAACTCAAAGCATAGTCTACCCTCTGCTCACAGACACTGGTGATGGTGGCTCAGTTTTCTCTTAACCTCTCGATTCCTCCAGGTAGCTTGCCTTCTTTACTAAGTGCGATCTTGCAAAATATGGAGAGAAGAGACTATCAGGTTTGAAAAGGAGGTGTGGTTAAAGGGACATGATACTCAGATTTTAAAAAGAAAGTGCATTTTTGAATTTGGCATTACTAACAGAGAGCTGTCATGTTCCTTTCCTTCAACACAGAAAATAAGTGACCCAAAACAAAACAAATGACCCTTACTGTGATTAGCAACTCACTGTTTGCTTAGTGTCAAGAATGCTGCTAGGACTGAATCAAAATGTATAATCGTAGATCACCTCCCCAAACAAAAGCAAATAAACAAAGAACACATCTTTAAGACAAGTCCTCTTCTAACAGCTTTGAAGCTAAGGATTGCCGTGCTTGCACAGAGCTGGCATTTCCTAAACGTTGAAAACTGAATATGACTTGCTGAGTCTTGAGCTTGTCTTTGCAGTCTGCATCCCTCCCCAAAGAGACGCCAATTGTATGGCCTCCAGATTCATATTACTTATACTCTCACTTTGGTCCTGAGACTTTGCATAAAAACTTCATGAAAGGTTTTTTTCTTAATGATAAATACATTAGTCCACTGTACTGACTAGCACCTGGTAGGGGACCTTGAACATAGTATGTTCTCAATAAATGCTTGTTACCTTTAATAAAAGCCACTAGGAATTGTGAGATATTACAGGGAGTGCGAAAGGCATTATACGTTCTTAACTTTTAATGGGAGATCCAGAAGATACAGCGTAAACAGAAATGAAACATACTCACATATATATAACTTAAAAATGGTCTATAGAGGATGAAGAGGATTTGTAGTGGCCAGAGGTTAAATTTACAGTGTGTTCTGATGGAAGAAACGGATACAATTTATAACAGCTGGCATTCATCACACACGTACTATTGGCCAAGCACAATGTTAAGAGCTTTAGATGTCTTATTTCATTAAATTTCCACTACAACCTTAAAATTGGTGATACTTCTATTTTCATTTTACAGATATGAAGACTGGGGCTTAAATCATCAAAATCATTGCTCCAGGTTCGTACAGGGGCAAGCCAAACTCTGAAGCCAGAAAATCTGGCTCATTGGCCCCATATAAGGACAGATGCTATGACCTCAATGTTTATGCGCCCCCATCCCCACCTTCTATGCATATGTTGAAATCCTAATGCCCTATGTGATGGTATAAGAAGGGAAGGCATTTGTTCATAAAAATGGAGCCCTTATGAATAGAATTAGTGTCCACGTAAAACAGACCCCAGAGAGTTCCCTATCTCTTTCCACCGTGTGAGGACACAGCCGGAAAACGGCTCTCTATGAACCAAAAAACAAGCTTTCACCAGAACACGACCATGACGGTACCCTGATCTTGTACATCCAGCCTCTGGAACTGTGAGAAATAAATTTCTGTTGTTTTCACATTACCCTGTCTGTGGTATTTGTGATAGCCTCCCAAACAGCCTGAGACGACAGATGACAACCTGGAAGAACGGTAATCCTACAGTCACAAGTCTCGGGGTTTTGAGGATTGTTCAAGCATGACCACAGCGGCACATTTAGGGCTTAGCTGAGAACTGAAATATCACGAGTGTACCTCTAGAGATACAGTTATCGTTTTGTCTCCGAAACAGCCAGGGTTTGTACTGCTGAGCGTTGCCATCCCCATGACCCTCTCTGTCCCTGATGGTACCTCTGTCACTGCTTCTTATGCACACTGTCTCTCCCTAGCCTCCTGTCTCCCTCAGACTTCTGACCACTCAAGGCTTCTTGGCTCTGTGGTCCCGGCTCACTGCCTTCTTCCCGTGTGGATGCCTCTGAGCCTCTGAGCCTCCCTCCTCACCATGGCCTTCCCTGGTGCCTCCCATTCGCGTGCCCCGAGACTGGTTTAGAGATCGGCTGACAGGTGGCATGTCCCTGGTGGGGACATCTGCCTCCAGGCCACCTCAGAGACCCAGGCTCTGACAGGGTTCAAGAGCTGTGAGGCAAAGGGCTGATCACCCACTGAATTGCGTGGCCAAGTGTGCTGGTTAATTGTATACGTCAGCTTGGCTAGGCTGTGGAACTAAGATTTGGTCCCACACCAAGTTAGAGGTTCCTGCGGAGATATTTTTTCAATGTGACAAATATTTAATTCAGTAGACTTTGAGTAAAGCAGATTACTCTCCATAATGTGCATAGTCCTCATTCGATCAGCTGAAAGCCTTAAAAGACTGAGGTCCCCTAGAAAGAAACAATTTGGCCTCCAGGCCGCCTTATGAATCAAGATACCACATCAGCTCTTCCCGGGTCTCCAGCCTGCAGCCTGCCCTGCGGATTTCCGACTTATCAGCCCCCCACAAACAGTTGCTTTCCGAGTCACCATTGGCAAGTGACTTGGTTTCCTTAAAACTCAGGGTCTGACTCGGCAGAGTATTGCGCTAATTAGATGCAATGAATTATACTGTGATAATTAAATATTGTGAAAGTAAATGATAATTAAGTGATAATTTTACATACATAAGTTGCCTGACATCTAGTAGATGCCGAGCAAAACTGTTTTCCATCCCATTTCTAGCTAAAAATTGTACTAAGCCATTCCACTTGTTTTTTATTTCACTGGCAATGCTAGCTTTGGATATAGAGACATTTTTCTTACGATTGACTCCCCGGTATCTCTGGTGCCAATTCAAAGCCATCTCATGTTTATTTATTTAAGTTAGTCTTAGTCTTGCCACTCATGTCTCAGGTCAGCTAGTTAGTTTTATTGCTTATCGTCTCTCATTGCATTGAACCAATGCCTTCTCTTATCCAAGGTCACTGTCTTTATGAACCTACCTCCCTGGTCTATTAGTCAGGGTTCTCCATGGAAACAGAAGCAAGAGAAAGTCTATACCTACATAGAGAGAGAGAGATGTATTTTAATTTGTGTTTATGATTTCTGTTTACCATGTTTCACTTTGTTCTTGTTTTCCTATTCTTCTTTAGATTAATTGCTTTTTTTGTTATGTATTCTATTTCTATTCTTCCATGGTGCTCACAAGTTTTTAACAAGCACACTTGACTTATTTGTTCTAATTTCCAAGCACTACACTCTTCTACCATCAATATATTATTTGACTTCTCCTTTGTTTTGATCCTCAAAACTAAGTCATTATATTTGACCTAAATATTTACCTAGATTTACACATATATTTACTGGTTTCTTTGGGTGCCATCATTTGTGCCTCTCCTTTCTTCTAGTTCAATATTTTTCTTACTGAAGTACATCCTTTGGTGGTTCTTTCCATAAGAAATCTGAGGATAGTAAACTCTATCAGCCTTCACTTTTTAAAAAATTTTTAATCTTTTTATCACATCTTTAATCTTTCATTATAATTGATGTGGGTATAAAATTCTAAGTTGCCAGTTGTTTTTTCCCATAACATTTTGAGGATATTATTACATTTCCTGCTGACTATTTTTATTGATGAAAATTCTACTTCAGCCTAATTGTTGTTCTTTGGGTAATCTGAATTTTCTTTCTAGTTGCTTTTAATATATGTGTATTTTTAACTTTATTATTATTTGTTTTATGATGAGTTCAGGAATGGTTTATTTTCATTTATTTCAATCCCCTATAATTCCTATTAGATATATGTTTGACTACCTCATTGTTTCCTTTATGCCTCTTAGCATTTTTTTTAAAAAAATGAATTTGGTCTCCTTTCCTCTGTACTAATTGGAGATAATTTTCTTAGCTGTGTCTTCTGATTGTGGCATGACATCCTTAGCTACTGATTTGCTCATCCGTTGAGGAGTTTCATGTTAATGAACATATTTGTTATTTCTGTGATTTTAATTTGGTTATTTTTCAAATTTACCTTTCCTTTTTTCATTATTCACTATTCTTTTTTATAGTTATTTCTTCTTTTATCTATCTAAAGTTATTTCTATCTTTTTATCATTTTAAACACCTTTATTTTGTATTATCTTTCAGATTACTAGATTAGGGTATTAAAGGTACCAATCTTTCTGTTTGTTGTGTCTCCTGACTCTTATAGAAAATTCTTGTCTTGCGTGACTTATCATTCCTCTATTGTGAGCTTTTCTTCAGCTGTTGGATTCTCGGGCATCCCAGCCAGTGTCAGTGCACCTAAACAGGTTTGAGTTTGCCTTTTGTCAAGTTCCTTTCCGTTTTTTGTACACTAGATTCTTGAGATTTTCAAATAACATGAATGCACATTCTACACTTGTATAAGGTGTGTCTTTGGGAGTTTAATATTTGCTGAGTGTTTTTTCTTCCTTTGTAATAAGCAGAAAAAATTTCCTTGTTCCTTACTTAAACCAGTATCACCCACAATTACTGTGCTGTCAGTCATGTGTTTGCCACTTTGACCGCAAATGTCTTCTTTATTTCTGAAGCAGAGAATTTCCCCCTTTCCTTCAAGGTCAATTATATATTGTATTTCTTGTTATAATGCATCCAGCTTTTCTACAAGTTAGCAGAGTAAGAGTTGCTTGTGTTACTTTAGCTTTCCACGTTGTGAGAAATAAGAATTCCATTCTTCTTATTAATTTTATATTTTATTAAAATAGTATTAATTAAAAGATATTATTATTACTATTCTTGCTATGTCTATGCCTTTTGAAAAGCAAAAATCCTCAACTAATGAGTTGCAACTTTTCCATATTGTTTTAGCATGACTGGTTTCCATACTTTAGATTATGCTTATAGTATAGAGCCAGAAAGAAATAATTTGTACAGATTTACATCAGACAGATACTATTTTGAATTCCTTTAGGCAAAATAATATCAGAATTTTGTCTATGGAGTTCTTCAATGTTTATTTTTCCTCTGTTCCTTTGAGATCCCCATTTTGACTTTAACAACTTCCTCCCTTCCCTACTCCTATTATAACCCCCCAAAAGGGGGAAGAGGTAAGAGGAAGAAGTTAAAGAATCTCTAAGAAATAACAAGAAGAAAAAATAGTAATAAATTGACAGAAGGGAAAGAAATACAAACAAAATTAGAGTAAAATTTCAAGAGAGGAGAAAATTACACAACGTGAGTCAAGAAGCTATGGGTGAAAGGAAAGAGAAAAGGAGTGAGGGATGGGGTGCTGGGATGGAGAAAGCATGAAGCATTGTGGGTAGCAAACATCATTTATGCCTGCTGTGTGCTGGACAGAGCACTGGGCATGTTTCATCCACAGCTCATGTGTAGAGGCAACATATGTATTTCACTTGACACATCCATTAAGTCAGAGAAATTGAATAGCTCATCCAAGGTCTGAAGAGTTGTAAAAAACTGAGTCAAAATTCATGCCCAAATCTGTGTACTTTCACCAAAAACTGGGGCAGGATTGGAAAGGTCACTCTCCACCCTCTGTGTGGAACAGAGGACAGATGCCCCTGCTTCTTTCTTCTTTTCTTTGCCAGCTAATTACATGTCTGATTAGTGGAGGACAAAGGAAATGCTCAGAAGAGAAGCCTGACAGGGATGAGGAGGAAATGGCCGGGTGAAAGGAAGATGATTCACTGATAAGCTCTTTGTCCTCTAGAAATGTAACCGGCCTCCTAGGGGCAGAGACCCAGGTCTGCGGGGGCAGCTTTCGCCTTGAAGGAAGCGTCACCCAGAGGTGAACGGGAACAGAAGAGCCGCAGCATCTTCAGACTCCCTACCTCAGCAAGCCACACACAAAAAGACACCGAAATATCTTTGATGCTTCCTCCTCTTCGTTCACACTATTCTATACTTGCCTGTCCAACATGGCCCGCTAAAACCAGTCTGCCTTTGGAGCAGCGAATTCCCCAAGCAGTGTTTCTTGAGCAGCTAATCCATGGAATAGGATTGTTTAAGACTCCATACAACTTAAATAGGGTTGGCTGCATTAGTCACCCAAAAGAAAAGGCCCAAGAAACCAGAAAAGAATCATACAGCAATTTAAACAAATACTATCTTCCCACTAATGACGCTGAGTATCCTGTCTCCATGTTGCTGGTTATGGGAAGTCACGTTAGATGTACAAATGACAAGGTAAACGCACCTTGTCATTAAGGTTCAAAACATCAAAAGCCCTTTCCTTGAAAAAAATTTTTAAAAATGCTTACTGATCTTTTATCACCATTTCCATTGTCTGATTTTTTTTTTAAAGATGAAAATAAAGGTCTTTTTTAATTCCCAACTTCTAGCTTAGTGTTATCTCGAATCAACTCTGGATTGACACGTCATTTCAAATTGTCTGTTCTAATTAGGGACAAGTTTGGAGTTTTCAAGCAGGAATGAGGGTTTCTCTCGGCTCTCGCTTAGGTGATGTAAACATTTCAGAGCGTGGGTGGACCTCCCTCTAGGAATCTTAAATTGCCCAGGCTTTTGAACTCCCGTTCTCTTTTCAAGCTACCTAGGTTAAAAATTAAGCCCCTACAGTGAAGGGCACCTGTATTTGCTTGCCCTATTATGCAGCTATACTGAAATGCTTTACAGCTGTCTAAATTAGCATAATTAAATCCACATCAATTAAAAACCTCAATCACCTCTCTCCCCTTCACATGTAGATGGTGACATTTGTCTAAGGTGGGAATTAACAAAGGAACTTTTTAACAGTGGAAGATCTGGCTCAAAAGGCGGGTAATAGGATTGGGCTATTGTTCCGGGTTCACCGGGAGCAGTGGTCAGTGAGAGCTGTTTGGCCAAAGTTGTCTGTGGTTTGCATTTCAATGCTGCTGGCATGCGGGCCGGCCCTGAGAGATGTGCATTTTACAACAGGCCTCTCCTGCTATTGCTCCAGTAATGAGGGTAAACAAAGCACCAGTAGGACTTTTGGGGGTGGTGGTGGTTTTTAAACTGGGGAACCCTGGTGACCTCAGGATAGTGACAAGCCTACACCATGTGGTGCTGGCAAGGAAAATTCCTGGAGATGAAAACTGACGTGGGGGCCAGGGGTTAATTTCTGGAACAGACAAATTTGCATACAAATGAAAAATGATGGGATTTCCGTTCTCCTAAATTTTCAATGTCATCAGCATCAAACAGCAGCCCTGCTCCCTCGCCGTTTGAAGAATATTCATTACTTTCCAGGAAGGGGCACCTTGTTTGGTGTTCAACTCAATGCAGGTCCCTGGCTTAATTGTGAAACTTCATCTGGAGGGTGAATTTCCCGTGCATTTTGGAATACTTCTAAATATGGCTTGAATGATACTTCTTTTTATAATCATAAACCTTTCTGTGTGAACATTGAGTGGCCCGTGGTTGACCACTTTGAGCCTCTACTTTCTCACCCTCATGAGTTGTTTAACCACATTTAGCTGACCTTTCCTTTTTATGACTTTGAAGACCACGACAGTTGGGTCCCTGTTAAGTCACTGAATCGAGAGACAGTATATGACAATGCTTCCTAGTGTCTCCAAAGCACATGACACGTCTTCATTTTTATTCTGACTTCTAGCTATCTTTTTTTCATATTTTAAAGACTATTTTTTAAGAATAGTTTTAGCTTCTCAGCAAAATTGAAAGGAAGATCAGAGAGTTCCCATATACCTCCACCCCCAAATGCACAGCCTCCCTCACCATCAACATCCCCTACCAGACTGGTACATTTGTTACAGCGGATGAACCTATACTGATACATCATAATCCCCCAAAGTCCATAGTCTAGGCCTCACTCTTGGTGTTTTGCATTCTATGGGTTTGGACAGATGTATAATGGCATATATCCATTATTATAGCATCACAGATCATTATAGTATTACACAGATAGAGTATCATATAGATCCATTGCCCTAGAAATCCTCTGTCCTCTGCTTATCCATCCCTTTCTCCCCCTTAATCCCTGGCAAGCACTGGTTTTTGCTGTCTATGTTATAGTCTTGCCCTTTCCAAGTGTTGTATAGTTGGAATCAAATAATATATAGTCTTTCCAGACTGGCTTCTTTCACTTAGTAATATGCACTGAAGTTTCCTTCATGTCTTCTCATGGCTTGATAGCTCATTTCTTTTTGGTGCTGAATAACATTCCATTGTCTGGATATACCACAGTTTATTTATTCATTCACCTACTGACGGATATCTTGGTTGCTGCTGTTACATGCTTTTTTGATGATATAATTCATATCTGCTCATTTTTATAAAGTTAGAAAAATATAAGTACCCAGAAAGAAGAAATCAAAAATTAGTCAAAATCTCAGTTCCCAGAGATCACTGTCAGTTGATAGTTCAGTGCATATTCATCCTCACCTCTTTTTTTTCACTCCCTGAAACCTTGAAACCATCAGTGCATTGAAGGCAGGGGTGCTTTCTGCTACCTATAGCAGAGCTGACCATTTTAATCAGCTAAGGCTGCCCCCAAGGAAATCCTGCTAGTGGCACTTTTTATGAGTCAGAATCTCTGTCCTTTCCCCACCGTGTCACTAGTGACCTGGAAGACCCCAAATAACTTCTTGACACCCCTAAGTCTTCCTTTTTCTAAAAATATAGATCCCTCTGAATGCTGTTTCTATATGCTACTGTAAACTAATGACAGTTAAAGCACATCAAAATTCCTGTTTAAATTTTAGGGCAATGTTGGAATAATTTACATTTGTGTAGTGGAACAAAAAGTACCTTCCTCAGTTCCTCAGCGCTTCAAAGCTGTGGGATGCCTTGATGGACGTGCCTTGCTCTGCACGTCCTTCAGATTTGCCTGCAACTTCTGTGGGGAATAGTTTGTGATACTTTTTATTGGGTCATGAAATGTTCTTCAGCACTTTACTTCTCTCTCATGGGTGAGATGCCTCCTTGGCAGTTTATCATTTTTTTCTCTCTCTCTCTGAACTATTAATAAGAAAAGAAAAGAATGATACATAAACTTAGAAATCTCACAAAAGGGAAAAGTCCAGCTTTCAGGATACGAAATGATTAAAAAATCCCTTAAAGAAATGGCACTAAAGCAGCTAAATTGCTACAATATAGGAAGAGGCAATATAGTAATGTGCCTGGGAATAAAATATATCTATTTTAACCTGAAACTTCACATTTATGTGTATTCTGGTCATATATATCTCCCGTCCAATAAGTACCTTTAACACATATGTGACTTTCTCAAAAATACTTTTAAGGTTTTTGTTGATTACTTTCACTGTAATTACAACTTCCCAAAGGGGAATTTTGAGGCAATAAACAAAATATCTCAAAGTCCAGATGTCCTGTTTAGACGGCATTTTATATTGATTCTAGTCTGCATTCACCTAACCTCGTGTAGCAAATATCACAAAGACATAACTAGAAAATTTGGTACAACGTTTAGCCCTGGTACCTGTGTGATGGAATTGTGTGACTGCTGAGTAACTGGAGCTTGTTTGCATCCCAGTGTGTAGTGAAAGGCAAACTTCAAAGAAAATATTCTATCTCCCAACTCCAGCTCCTAAGAGTCTTGGAAGTATAATACAGCAAGGCTTAAACCTCCCTGCTGTGCAAAGGGCAATTTGACACTGAAACTACTGTTAAATCACTATTGAAACACTGGTTTGCAAAAGAGTTCTTATTAGATAAATATAGTTAAAGCCTTAAAAGGCAGGAGGGAAATACACCCAAGTCATAGGGAAAAAAAAAAAAAATGGGGGAGAAAAGTCTTTAAAGTTGGACAGTATGTGTTGACAAAATTTGGAGATTTTAAAACATGTATCTACACATTTATTTTATAAATTGTACATAAGACTGGCTCCTTTTCCAGTGCAAAATCAAATATTTAGATTTGCAAAAACCTATGGAAGCCAGATTTTAGACAAAAAGGGCTTTTTTTGTCAGACTGTCAGTCTCTGAATTTCATCACAATCTGTTCAGCTGTTTTTGTTGCAGGCAGGCGTCAAACGTGCTGGGTAAGTGTGTGTTTGTATTTATTATTAAAATAGGGATGCTGAATCCTGCTTTCTAACAGTCTTCACATTCTTCAAGTCTGGGATGGTCACAGAGAAGCAAATTCATGAAGCGCAAGTCATACACAGGAGGAGGAAGGGGAGAGGGGGCAGCGGCAAACACCGATGACCAGCACCTCTTTGCAAAATAGGGTTTGGAGTCTTTAAAAAAACGACCCTGGCATTTTGCCTAGATAAATTTTTCTGAACCTGTATGTCCTGATTCTTGTCTGAAAGAGGGATAAGGAAATGATTTGCTGGTGGCAGATCTCAATGTTTTCTTTAATTGTCATGATTTCTTTATCCGATCCTCTGCACTAACCTAAAAAATGAGAACTTGGGTTAACAGTTTCAGCATCATTTAATGTGCATGTGTAATTGTACACAAAGATTGCCTACGAGAATACTAAAGCTAGAACTTGAACCTCCAGTAAGTAGGACAGCACAGTAAAGAACAAGCAAGCAGACAGACAAACACCAAGTCTTATACACAAGTGCATGTTTATACAGCTAATTCTTCCAGCCAGGGCTTTCTGATACAGGCACACCTAGAAGAAATGATGTTGCCCTCCATAAGGACATCTCTTTTCCAAAGGAGGATGATTCGGTTGTTCCTAAGCACAACTGACTGTGACAGAGCGAGCATTTGAGGTCTAGTTTCATATTTTAAAGAGACACAGTAGAAAGTTTACCTTTAGCTGAGTGTATTAGTCAGCTCGGGGTGCAGTGACAAAATACCACAGAGTCAGTGGTCTGAACAACAGAAATTTATTTCCTCACAGTTCTTTCTGGAGGCTGGAGAGCCAAGATCATGGTGCCAGCACAGTTGGTTTCTGGTGAGAACTTCCTTCATGTTTTACAGGCAGTGCCGTCTTGCTCTGTCTTAACATGAACTTTCTTTCATGTGTGAACAGAGAATCTCTAGTGTCTCCTCCTCTTATAAGGACACCAGTCCTATAGGATTAGGGCCTTGCCCTTAGGACATCATTTAACCTTAATTACCTCCTTATAAGACCCTGTCTACAAATACAATCCCATTGGAGGTTAGGGCTTCACCATTAGAATTTGGGGGGATGCAATTCAGTCCATAACACTGAAATGACACACAGACTCATTGAAGCCCCAGGTTTCTTTCCTCCCAGCTGGCTTTATATCAACTTAGTGTAAGTCTTGTCATCATATTCTGCTCAGAACTTCTGATTTGCAGTCTTATGTGCATAATTGATTAATAACACATGGGAAAAAGAAATACTGTTGTTCCATAAATGTGGTTTAGTAGACAACTTATTTCTGACCATAAAATATTTGGAGAAAAATCATGAAATAAATTCTTGGTGATTAAAAAAGGCTGAGAGTCCCTGGAGAGAACATTACCTGTTCGAAGAAGTGAATTTAATGGGGGAGTCTCCAGATGGCTTCTAGGTCTCAGATCTATGAGTCTGTGAATTCAGTCATAGTCATAATACAATTTTATCCCTAATTATGTGGTATAGAGAACCCACTGAAATACGGCAAAGTAGTTTTCCCTCCAGAATTTTAACGAGTATTGCTGCTAAATTTACCAATAATTCTAAATTTCCTGGGTTTGGTTGTGCACCCATGGCAGAGACTGGCTGGTTGGATGCTCGTTAACCCCATTTCCTCTTTCTGTGCAAACAGGGAGCCTCCATTTCCCAGGTTCCTTTAGGTCGGGCCATTTGATTAGGTCTTGGCCAATTGGAAAGTGATGGAAACAATGTACAACACTTCCAAGACTGGACAGAAAACCATCTCCGTGATCTTTCTCATTTCTCTTCTCTTTTGGTAATGACAGTGAAGATCACGTGTTGAAGTCATGTGATACAAAGAGCCTGGGTCCTGTAGTTACCACTTGAAAGAGACACCCAGAAAACCTTTCTGACTTTTTTGGGAGCAAGAAATAAATTTTATTGTGTTAATCCATTGAAATTTGAGGGTTATTTGTTATACTAGCTGGCGTTAATTGTTCTTACTAATATAATACTAAAAATTTTTCAGAAATTCTGCACAGCAGTCTAACTTTTATCTATTGAAATATATACCATTGAAGAAAGGCTAAACAACATTATGCAGAATTTCCATTAGACTTTGAATAAGATAAGGCAGATTCATGTCATGAAAAGCTGTCCATGATAGAATGTAAAGTGAACAATGCAGATTTTAGAACAATGTGCATAATTTTAACTTACTTAATGTGCAGTATATAGAGAAGTACATATAATATCCTGTCCAGGGTTTTTATAAAAGTCTTCTGTGAGATACAAATATACTAGAAGTACATACCCCACATGTTAAAAGAAGTGACATCTGTGGAATAGGATGGAAGCAAAGGGGTAAGACATGATGGAGTTAGCGCTACATTGTATACTCTGTATTGTTCAATTTTTAAAAATTAGCATGTATTTTAACTGTACCTCATTTCTCCATCTGCAGAATAGTGAAGTAATAATAGGTTGAACCATGTGGAATTATCATTTTTGCAAGTTGAAAATGGTGCAACATCAACACTTTAAAAGGATCACCTCTAGAATCTACCCTGTTGGTTGTGGGGAGAATTAAATGAGCTAATACATGTAAACACTTAAAATGGTGCCAAGTACGTTGTAGGAGGGAAGTGCTAGTACTTGCTGCTCTTATTAACAGCCATGCTTTACAGTTCCAGCCCCCTTTTGCATTCATTTTCTTAGTCCTGTGACAGCCTCTTGGGATAGGAAGGGCAAGTGACATCACCCTCAGGTTTGAAAGAGATTTCTTCCTCTTTTTAAAGGGTACCTGTCCACACATCATGCCATCTGCTTCTCAAAACAATCCCAGGTGGTATGTAGCACATGTATTCAAGTCTCCTTTGCTTATTTAAATTAACTAACGAAATAAAAAATAAGTAATTTGTGCCTGTTTGATATTTCCCCCCAATAGATAAGGATACAGTTGTTATGTGTTAACCTCACATGGAGAGTTTAATTGATGAGATGCACAAAAGCAAAATTTGGAGCCCATGATATTTAGGATGTGACTCAGTGATCATGTCGTTCTTGTGAAATCCCGTGATTCCCGGGGGCAGACTTTGTTGCTCTGTCCTCCAAGCTCCAGAGCTCTTTGCTCCTATCTGTTGGTATAAAGGGATGTTTTGTAAACAATGCATGTAGTATGAGGAGATTTTTTATTTACCTCTGATTTCTCCAAATCTGGCATCGTCTCAGGCGAAAAGTGACTGCCTAATAAAAGGTTAAAAAATTAACAAAGAACTGAGTGCAGGAGTGAATTAATGATAATTCTCTCTGTTCTATTCATTAGAAAATCAAAGCCCCAAACAGAGAAGTGGATTGCCCAGTTCAAAGAACTACTAGCTGGGGAAGCCAGGAGTCAAGACCAGGTTGCACACAGCCACGTCCGGGATGCCACCACAGGAGGCGTAAAGCTTCAGACCCAAATGAAGCAGGAGGTGTGCTCAGCCTTGAATGTGCCTACCAGACGAAAACCCACCCCAGATGGCATATCCAATTTAATCAACATCACCTGTGAGCCAAACTGAACAGTAAATGTTAAGACAGGATCACTAATAATGGGGACCTGGAACCTAGCCAGAATTAAAACAATGATCTGCTTAACAATCCCTCTGGGCTGGATGCATGTGGAGAACGGATAAACGCTGGATATCGAAACAGCTGTTCTATGGCAAACTGAAATGGGGCAATCATAGATAGCAAAGGGAGAAGAAACACTTGCAAGTTGTCTTAAATAAAGTAGCGCTTTAAATAGTGTGTGACCTGGCTATGGCCTTTTAGGAAGCAACCACCACACACAAAGTACCCCGGCACACAACCCTAGAGGATGAGGTGGCTGTTGGTGCACAAAGCCTGTGGAATTATAAGAGGTAATGGCCATTGGTAACCATCAGTCCCTCATACACACAGACAGTATTAGTCCAAATGTCACCTTGGGACCTGAAGGCCAGTGAGCCAAATGAAAATCCCACGTCACCACCTCCTGAACTTTGCCTACTAAACACGACCATTTTCTATGAACTTGTAGGCATTGTATAAACTACCCTGTTTTTCTGAATATGTCTATTCCCTAATTATTTTAGGATGATAGCTGCATGGTGTCTTCTCAACACAATCACCGATTGCCTTGGACCAGAAACCAAAGTCGACGTTCAATATATTTAGCAGGGATGAATGAAAATTTTGATAGTTTTTGATGAGGAGAACTGTATCGTCACAGTTATGTGAAGAATATATTAGAACAGTGTCTTCATTTCAGTGACTGTTAACAGCAGACATAAAAAATTTTAAACAGAAAGCAAAATACATTTAACAAGAAGACACAGGTATAGAGCAACCGGAATGCCAGCTTGATGCCATCCTGATTTTACCAGCTACTGTCCTAATTCTCTTGGACTGATGGCTGTATGTTATGAAGTGTAGTAGGACAGCTTACACACAGTGTTCTCAGAAAGGACTTTTTGATTGATTGACTCTCCACGTTCATTTTTATACCTGTCTGTCATTTGGGGAAATCCCATATCAGTGTATAATTTATCATCCATACAACTGTATTAAAATAAGAATGCCAATTATAGACCTAGGACTGAAAAATAAGCAGGCAACCATGTGAGAAATCAGTTGTTCAAAAAAAATTCATGTATTCAGCAGTCATTTAAGAAATACATCCTCTGTATTACTGTGCTGACATTTGGAAATATAGAGATACAAACCACTGTGCTTGCTTTCCAGGAGCACATAGGTTAGCAGAAACACACATTTTATCACTGCTACCATCAACTATCACATGACCAAATGTTTTAAGAATCAATTCAGTATAATCATTACAGTAGCTGCAAGATCACGGTATGGTTGGTAAGTGTAGTTGAATTTCATGTATGTAAACTTTGGATCATCTCATCCAAATTTCCCTCTACAGGTATTCTTATCACAGCTTCCCTGAGAGGAGGCTAGCAGATTTGTTGGACTGCTAACAGTCCGGGGAAGAGAAGCCATTGTCTTGTAAGAGAAGCTACATGTTTCTAAGAGAATGAATTTTCATATTTTATAAAAGCACTTTGCAAGATATATTGTAGTTGTGGATTTCCCCACATGCCCTTCTCTAAATATTTCACTAAGAATTTAGGTTAACTGGATCTTAGGAGCCAAGAGATTTTTAACTTGTAACCAAAATATCTTCTGATCTTTACTCTTAGATATAAAAGAGTTATCAAGTGTATAAGTTTCATGAAATCTCAATAGCCATATGGTAACACTTGAAGAAAGAGAATTTATATAGTAGGAAAACTTGAGGGAAACAAAGGAAATTTTCATCCCCTCCCCTTGTCCTTACGTAGTTGGGTCATTTGATCCCAGATGGTAAGCTGTTCATCAACCAGTTCATTTAGCTTTTAATAAAAGCTCTTAGCATTCCTTGACAACTTTGATGCAGGCAAACACTTGCTGGTTATCTATTAAACTCTGCTACGCCAGGAGGACAGATATCGGACTACAGAGGTGCTGTCTCAGCTCTCGAGGAGCTTATAGTCAAATCCAGAGAGGCAGATATGGAAGTAAACAAGAGCAACACAAAGCATCCACACTTGTGAAAGGAGCAGGAATCAGTGAGTGTTACCAAAAAGGGACGTTCTCACTTCCGTATACCTACCAAGAAAACCAGGTCCCCGTGACGGGTGAGACTATTTACACGTATTTTTTCCCTCTGTGGGACAGCTATCTCAGGGACATATCCTACTAAATTCCTTACAGAGAGACCATTTAATTAGTATGCTCTTCTATGTTTGTAGCTTTCTGATGGCCATTGTGGGATTCATATTGATGGCTTAAATACGTTTCTGAAGAGCTACATCCTCTGGATTTCAGACAATTAATAAGATCGCAATGGGTAAGCTATTGAAAACCACCTAAAGTAGCATGGCATAGCATCTTAGACAAAGCTTTGGGACTATTTCTGATGCATCTTTATCTTTATTTATATCTCCCATGGAGTGGCATCTCATAATTTGAAGAAAATGTGGGCGATGAGATGAGAGTGATGACAAATACTTTCTACCACCACCACATTCCAGGTTATTGGTTTTGAGCCTGGTCTCTGAGCTACCTTTCAGGTGACCAAAATAATTCTATTGTCTCTCTGACATTGTTTGGTGTTGCTACTAATTAAACTCCAACTACAAAGCAGCTTTATAGGAGCACCGCAGTGTCACATTACAGAGAGCAGATGTCAAAATAAAGGCTCACTAACTTGAAGCAACTTACAGAAATAGAACTTTCAGGTGTGTCCGTGACCACAAGAGGAGAAGGAGAAATTGTATTTTGTGCAGTTGAATGAGACCAAGGACAGGCTCTTTCCTTGAGATGCCAACAGAGAAATTTTGTTAGCAGTATTCTGTGAACAAAACACTTAAGAGAATGTATGTATACAATAGTTGAAAAAAAAAAAGGGTTACTGACACAGATGCCAATTTGGTGGGGCATATGGAACATTTACACTTGCCTTTTTCTTTCTTTCTTGCTACAGCTGGTGCTGATTTAGTATGTGAAATTTTACTAGCAGGAGTGCTAATCAAGACCGAGATTCTGTAAGGATTTAGTCATTTATGTAGGGGAAACTACGGGTATCATTAAAAAGTAGAAGATCATCTTAGGAAAAGCATTACCGTTATCAACCTCATTTTTAAGCCAGACAGACACAATGGTACTGTAAGTATCACTTTAGCAGCCGAAAAAGTCAGAATGGTTTCCAGATAATGTTCTAAGAGGATTGCACCCACAGTTTAAAGTTGTGGTGAAGGCACGTTCAAGTTCGGTGCTGTCAGAGTGGAGCAGGAGGGTGAGCAATTTAACAGCTAGTTGTTTAACTTAGTTCTGAGTAGTGGTTCAGCAACACTGCTTTTTGGAAACATTTGATTTTTAAGAAATAAAATGTAATTGTCACGATATAGAAGAGGAATGCATTTTCCCTGAATCATTTGGGGGAAGTTGGGGGATGGGGAGAAGTGGGAAGGCTTTGATTTTTCCCTTATATTTTTGAATCCAAAGGTTTGCAATCTGATGCTGAATTTCACTGATCATAAAAGTGTTGAGAGAAAAATTAAATGCAATTTAAAAAATCTTTCCCAAGTGGCGACACAAGCATTGCCGGTACATTAAATATGTTGTACAGGTGGCTTGGTGGAGTTGGAGACCTGCGCGGCAGCTACAAGACATCTGCTGCCTGAGGAAACTTGCAGTGTGGCAAAGTGGTGTTTGTAGCTCCCCGTGGAAGGGTGCCAGCTGCCCAGGGCTGCGCGTCTACAGACGAACCCAGAGTCTTGTTGGTGCTTCAGATGAAGCGGTGCCTCACTCCTACCCTCCTCTTCTCGAGAATTTAAAGGACGAGGAGGTTTTGCAGTGAGAAACCAGGTAGATGGTTGTTACACGAGGTGAAGATCAGCTTCCTAATATTCCCGGGGGCTTTGTCCATCCGCGTGACAACAAGCACAAGTCTGCACACTGTGTTTATTCTATTTGCACGTCTGATTTCTATGACTCACTGCAAGTTACTCATTGTTTTCATGATTTATAACATAAACGCCATCAGAAGAGACATTTGAAAAGTCAAGTTGGCTAAAATGCAAGCAACAAATTATTTTATTTGAAAATAATGAATAGTTGTACATGTTTTAGATGGTTGGTTTAATTGTTTTAGAATATTTTGACATAAATACAGCGCCTTTAAAAGCAGAATACCTATTATAACGTGTAAATAACCCAGTAACTAACTAATTAAAATTCATTTATTGAGCCTTACCACACACCAACCACTATGTTGAAAGCAAAAGAGACAAAGAGTGTATCACACAATCTATAGCCCTTGCTCAGAATCTAGAACATTTAAAAATTAATTAGTAAGTCTCTTAATTATTTTATTTACTCAGGCTTTAATGACATTTTTACCATAAGCATGACCATCTGGGCTATCTGATTAAAACCGGAAAAGTTGAAGACCTATCCTTAAATACAAAGAGAAAAGCATGAGTAGTTTTGTACTGAAGTGTCGAATTTTAAAACAGCTAACACTGACTGTTTTCCCTTCCATCAGAAATCTCTTCCATCTACAATAATGCCTAAGAAATAAAGTTTTATGAAAGAAAAGGAAAGGGCAATGAGTTAACAGGATATTGTTTGTTTAAACACGAGACATAACGAGATTCTTTTTGAAAAGGCAAAAATTAGACAGGTTAAAAAAGTGTCTGTTCAGTCATTTGTGTACACACACGCCACTTACATTGCAGTAATTCTTAAGCACTAATAAGTTCCCTTTAAAATTCTGCTCGGTTATGTTGAAGGAAGTGACCTTTTTTTCTGAAATTGCACCTGATGAACATTTTTTGAGAATTTCCTCAGCGAGGCAATCATTTAAGTGGAAAACATTTGTGATAGGTCCCAAGGGGGGAAGCCCATTCTCTTCCCTTCCAACTCTCTTAAGTTTGCCCTTAATCATTTATCATGGTTGTCATACTTATGAGTAATAAGGAAAAATAAAATGCCTTATTTGAAAAATAAACAGGTATTCACGTTCTTTAAAATCCATCAGGTTAGTCCGCTGAAGCATAAATTAGGATGGTCCACAAACTGTTAACCGTGACAGCAAGCATATGGCAAATTTGAACTGTCTGCAGGTCAGCTTCTACTTTCGCTTTGCAAATGTCTGTCAGTCATCTTTAGGATCGAAATACATGTGTTAATGGTAGAATTCAACAAAATGATGTCGTTCAGTGAAGTCTTGTGGCAAGTGAGTTTTTTTTCATCTTTGTCTCATGTATAACCTTCCTTGTCTCATACACAACCTGCTTTGATAGCGGTCTTACAAAATTTTACTCAGAAAGAATAAGCCCTTTGAAGAGTACTGTTACCTTTCCTTTGTTCAGTTAGGAAAAAGGCGTATAATCACATGCTCTCTGTGTGTGCGTGCATGCACGTAGGCATGTTTGTGTGAACATTCACAGGTACGCATGGACTGGTCTCTCAAAGAACCAGTCAGTTGTTCAGATCGGTACTCTCGCCAGCATTATGACTGTTCCTGTTGCAGTGATTGTATCTTTCACTATGCTAATAGTAAATCACCTTTTATTTCTCTCCTTCCATCAGGTATCCTTGCTTTGGAAAGTCAGCCATGTGTGCGGCACTGGAGACCAATGACACGGTGATGATAATGTTACTGTTCTGCCGGAAGCAGTGATAAGAGGAGCCAGCAAGGCTAGCTGGGATTAAAATTAAGTGGAGTTCCTGGGCCCCATAGGAGGCAGGTTATAGGCAAAAACGTGAGAGAAGGAAAGAGAGGGACAGAAGAGAAGTTTTGAAATAAGAGAGTCTTGAAACCTGCAAACCACCAAACACTCAAAATGATGAAGGTCCTGAACTTAACAACTTCCCCTGAATGTATATGAAAAGATGCACGTACAACCAGCAGCAGTAGCTGCTTTAATTTTGAAACAGTTTCTTCAGGACTACTCCAGTCCAGGCTCTGAAGAGATGATGGAGTCAAATGCTGGAAGAGAGAAATGCCCTCCCTTTCTCCAGGGCCAGAAGAATTCACTAAAAGTCACTGAGAAAATAAGAGCCTGGAAGAGTTGCTCCACCTCAAACTGAAACACCACAAGAAGAAAGTGACCTTGACTCAATTTAAGAAGGGTATTTTGGAGTCACCCTCATCTTCAGCCATTTGAAAAAGGACTGCTATCTTCACTATTGCTTTTCTTATTAACGATTTGGTTGCTGGTGGGTATAGCTCAGTGGTAGAGCATGTACGTGGCATGCATGAGGTCCTAGGTTCAATTCCCAGTACCTCCGTGAAGGAGGTGAAAAAATGAAGAAATTTTTAAAAAACGGATCCATTTGTATTAAGCTTTGTGTATTTCCAAAGAGCTTTTGCATATAAACTGAGGCATTTAGATTAGATTTTTTAAAACCTTTATAATATAAATTTAAAAGAGGAGAAATCTTAAAAACATTAATAAAATCTCAAAGGTATGAAAATAGCTAGAAGTAATTCAATCAAATTCCCAAGATATCATGTTCTTGGTTTCCCAAAGGCTGAACTTTCATTCCTTTTCCTTTGTGGGTTGAGTATGCGTCTTGGTGACAACAGTGCCTGGCACATAGTTGTTACTCAATAAATGTATGTTTAACTAAACCTAATATTCCCGTTACAATGAAGTCAGATGGAAATAGATCTTAATTCTAACTCTGCACTTAATTGCTCTTTCTTAGCTTATTTTCCTCTTATTTAAAATCAGGAATAACAAGTCTTACCTTGCACTGTGTCAGTGGTGTGCTGGTAAATGTTTAGCAATGTGATCATCCTCCCTCTTCCACTGCCCAACTCCGCTGCCATAAAAAGGGCCTGGTGTGTAGCTTTTGTCAGTTTGCCTGGTGTAGATACACCCACCATGGATGATTTCAAGCTTCCAACATGACATCACTGAATACTGAGTTAGGAAGAGATGTGTCTAATCAATTCACGCAGGCTAACAGAAACCAGTTCCAGCAGACCACTGCATGGCTTTAAATTATAGTTTGATTTCATGGAATTGCTCTTCTGTGTTACTGTAACTGTGACCCTAGGGCCATCTTCAGAAGTGGCCGTTTAGTGGAGGGTGTTGGTGCCGTGCTGTTGGACTCCTTACATGCTGTGATGTATCCATTTCCTAACCGCTGTGGCTGTAGGTTGGTAACTATCCATAGCTGTCTCTTCTCTGAAAAATTGCCCTTGACCAGAATTACCTCACCCAGGAAGTCTACAACCCACCTCCAACACTTCCCCTCCTGTGACAAACTATAGACACTGACTGTCTGACACGGGCATAGAAAAGTGTCATCCTTCGTTCTCCAACTGTGACCAACTCTGTGGTACAATTTGTGTTCCAGAACTTCTTATGGGAACAAACTGAAGCCAAGATCTCATCCTTTCTTAGTTTCTTCCCCTGCCCTCTTGGGCCTCCCTTTGTTCCATACTTTTAAGAACATTCACTCAACAAATAACCTGAACAAGAATCCCTTTCTTAGGCTCTGCTTCTAGGGAACCTAGCCTAAGACAGTTGCATGCAGAAGTCGTCTTAGAAAGCAACTGCGAGGAGGGAATTCTGCAGTCGGATTCCTTGTTGGCCAGATGGTAGGCGGTGTGCACCCCACCGCTGACAGGTGGGAGAATATTGATCATCCCATTTATGCTGCAGCAGTGCCATTGCTAAGACTTTCATCTGTAATGAACTGGGCTAGAGTACAGGCGAGAAAGAGGTAATAATTGGAGCAACGTCTCGGGTAATTGAGAGATATGGGGAAATTAGGAACTGTAAGGACTGTGGAACTGGATGGCTCCTGCTAAGTGCTATTGATTCAATGAAGAAAGAAAATGACAGGCTCAGATCTATTAATCAACCATAGAAAGCAAAGTGCTAGTCAGAAGGCCTTCTTGTGGGACTAAAAAAAGGCTAGGACGGCACCAAAGTTATGTAATGCTAACAATTTCCACTAACTAAATGCCTAGCGTCTGCCTGTGACTATATATATTATCCCAGAGCAACCCTGAGAAGTAGGCTTTATTACCTCCATTTCACAGAAGAGGCAACTAACGAAAAGTGGGGTTCTGTAACATGTCAAAGCTCTTTAGCCAGTGTGTAATGGAGCTAGGATTCACACCTAGACATTTCAAAAAAAAAAAAAAAAAAAAAAAAACAGCCTTCTTGTAATCATTTGGGTCTCCCATCATCTGTAGATGAAGGTCATGTACAGCTGATGATCAGACATCAGACAACAGTTGGCCACCTTACATTTATTTGTAAAAGTGGCTGAATTTCAAAGAAGGCTGATTTCTCAGACTAGAAAAGTTCCTTGTGTCAAAATTAGGCTCTGATTAGAAGCAGATGGAACCCTGAGACATGGGCAGGGATTTCTGGGTAGATGTGCTTGAGAACCTTGAATTTGCCAATTCCCTTGAAATTTCTGGTCCTGTGGGAGTGGCTTACTCCTTGTTGGAAGATAGGAAGAATAGGAAGAGGCTTCAAATCAGGTTGATACCTTAGAAGACAATGTTTTTTCTTCTCGGTCTCTCTTCATCTCCCCTCTTGGCCCCAGACTTACAACTCTGGCTAAATCTCAGTGCAGACTGTCCGGAAAAAGGATAGAGATTTGCAGGACTTTGTTAGCAAGGAGAGGGGGAATGTCAGTTACTGCCTCAGAGTCAAATGCTGCAATGGGGGCTGTAGTTTGTCCCACTAAGCTTCCTTTTTTTTAAGGTTTCTGGGAAATTCAGACCAACTAGAATCCCGAGGAAGTTGGGCCTAGAAGGAAATACCCAGGTATCCATGGCAATTACCTTGCCTAACGTAAAGGATTTTACAAAGTCTCCTCTGTCTTGTGGTCTCTGGTTTCTGGTAGACCTCTTATAAATTATTTAGTCCAATAGGGGTGTGTGAGTCCACGCATGAGTGCTTGCATGTATGTGTCTGTACGTTTGGAACATGAATATTTGCAACCTCAGCAACATTCAGTGATAACCAAGGTTGCTGGACTAGGTCATGAATCGTGCCAGCTGGCTTTCCTGCAGATTCGTGCCATCCAACCTCATTGCTATTCAGTAGTCTTTCTGTCTCTGTTTTTATTTTTTTCTCCCTATTGTATTTCCCACAGCTGTTATTCGTTACCCCCTCCCTTTACTCTCAAGTCCAGAAAAAATATTCCTGTCCATTTCATACCAGCAGATGACCTCAGAACATACATTACAGAGACTGAAGCTATCTACTCCAAACTCGAACTTCCTAATCCTCACTTGGCTCTGGGGACGTTGTTCTCTCCTGGTCTATCTTTCCATTGCTTACTCCTGTTTTTGTTTTTTTTTTTTTTTTTCCTCACCCTTCAAATAGAGCTTCCCTACAGTCCTCTTTGGTCATCGTCACCATCCTAACAATAAGTCAGGCACAAAACACATCAATAGCCTCTTAGCTATTCTGTCAATTACATGTTCACAAGGTTTCTCTTCTAAATCTGCGCTTGATTGGATTGCTCCAGTTAGAACCTCATTTTTTCCCTCTTGAATAGTAGCAGCCATCAGTGTCTCTATTCTGTGTGCCCACCAGAATAATCTTTCTAAAACCTAGACTTGATCCATTTTTCCTACTCAGACTTTTTCTTTTTGTTTTTGCTTTTTATTGTGAAGAAATTGTTTTATATTTTATTGTGAATATCATACTTTATTTTGTGAAATGTAACACACTAGAAGAATGCAAATAGCACATAAGTAGCATTTTAAAAAGAAAAATAAAATAAATAAAAAAGAAGAAAATGACCACTGTTTATAATTCAGCACAAGAAATAAGACATTACCTTTGCATTAGAGAAGGCTATGTTTTGTGAGTATTTGCCCAATTGTAGCCCCCTTCCTCTGCCCCAAAGGTAACTGCTATTCTGAAATATGTTAATTATTCCCTTTTTTTCTTTTTAATTTACCATATATATGCATGTATTAATTTCTGTAGGGATTATATATATACATATATATATATTTTTTTTTATAAAAATGTGAATCTCTGTGTGATTTTGTTTTGCCTTCTTTTAAACTTTATATGAAAGGGATCATCATGTATTATTCTGTGACCTGATATTACGTTTTAGAGATCCATTTATGTTGATGCATATACCTGTAATTTGTGTTTCACTGTTGTGCAGGTTTCAAGATTGCAAGATGGTAATACTGTACACCTGAAACTTATATACAGTGTTAGATACCAATCTTACCTCAATAAAAAAAGAATGCATTTCAATTTATTTTTTTATTCTACTGTTGTTAAAAATTTGGATCGATTTGTTATTACAAACAAAGTGTTATTATAAATGTTCTTGGGTAAGTTTGCTCACATTCATGTAGTCAGGAGCTTCTCTCGAATGGATGCCTGGAAGTGGTGGTGCTGGGTGTGCACAAATGCACTTTTACCCAGCAATTCCAAGTGGTTTTTACCAGCTTATTCTACTTTATCCTACGTCGGCAATGTATGAGAAGCATCTTTGGTTCACCTATTACCAATACATAGCTCTTTCAGACTTCTGAATTTTGCCAGTCTTCTTGGAGATGGTGTTGTATTTCACGGTAGTTTTAATACACGTCTCCTTGATCGCTATTGACACTAAGAAATGTTTCCCATGTTTACTGTCCGTTCATCTTCTGTGAAAACCTTTTAGTTTTATCTTCTCATTTTCAATAGACTGTTTGACTTTTTCATCTGAATTCATAAGATTTTAAAATTTATTCTGGACAGCAGCAATCCTTTTTCACTCTTTTCCTTTTTGGTTTATGCTTTCTGTTTGATTTAAAAATTATTGAGTACCCTGAAGTGATAAATGTATTTTCCTATAATCTCTTTTAAAGTTTTAAACTCTTGCCTTTCCAATTTAAGTACTTGATCCATTGGAATTGTTTATATGGTTGAAGATACACAATTTTTTTCCATATGGATAATCAGTTGTCCCCACATAATTTAACGACAAATTCATCCTTTTGTCACTGATTTACAATGCTGGTTCTCTCATGTATCAGTTTTCCATCTAGGTGTGTAGCTCTGATTTTGGAATCTCTGTCCCGATCCATTGGTTTATAGGTTTATCTCCACACTAGTACCACACTGCCTTAATTACTATATATTTGTAGTAAGTCTTGTTGTCTGATATAGGTCCCTCCACTGGTTATTATTCTTTAGATAAAGATTATTCAGACTATTCTTCAATTGTGTAAGAAAATCCCTCTTAATTTATAGCTCCACCCCCAACCCTATAACATAGTTTTATAATTATTTATTATTATTCTTTTACGCATTTGCCTTCCAAACAATATAGGGGGAAAGGGGGAAAAAAAGAAGAGTTCCATGTCAAATATGCATTACTACTTACTGTCAGGTTTGCTGTGTAGCTTATTTTATTGTTGTTCTTTATTTCTTCATATGGTTTCTCGTTATTGTCTAGGGTCCATTCATTTCAGTCTGGTGGACTCCTTTTAGCCTTTCTTACAGGGCAGGCCTACTAAGGACAAACTCCCTCGGGTTTTTAAATTTGGTAATGTTTTGCCTTCATTTTTGAAGGATAGTTTTATCAAATATAGAATTCTTGGTTGACAATTTTCTTCTTTCAGAACTTAAACATGTCATCTTACTGCCACTTGGCCTCATGGTTTATGAAAAGAAATCAGTTTATAATCTTATTGAGGATCCTTTGTATGTGATGACTTGCTTCTCACTTGCTATTTTCAAGATCCTCTCTTTGTTTCTTTGAAAGTTTGGCTATAATGTGTCTTGGTGTGGCTCTCTTTGCACTTATTCTACTTATAGAGTTTGTTGAGCTTCCTGAATGTGTAGGTTTATGTCCTTCAATTTTCTCCTCTAGTCCTTTAGTATAATAAAGCATTCTCATAATTTTCTAATGATTGAATCAACTCTGCTTTTATAGAATAATCATAGTCCGTTAATAATATGTTATCATTATCATATATCCCTGGACTTAGTTTGTTAATATTTTTCATGTGAGGTTGACCCACAATTTTCTGTTTCAGATTGACTCTGTATGGGTTTGATAAAAAGGATATGCTCATTTCACTCAATATGTTGGAGAGTATTTCTTTTTTTCTCTTCTCTAAAATAGTGGAATAATCTGTTCCTTGACTGCTTGGTAGAAGGTATCAAAAGAACAATTTCAACAAGGTGCTTTTCTTTGGGAGGAATTTTTAAATAACATTTTTACTGTCTTAAGAGGCTTCTAAAATAATTCAGATTTTCTTGGTCTTCGTGAACAAGTTAGATTACAAACCTTTCTAGAAATTTGTCCATTTCACTGATTCATTCAAATTTACTGTGATGAAGTTGATATAATATTCTCCTACTATCTTTTTATTATTTGCTGCATCATTAATTAAGTCCCTTTTCATCCCTTATATTGTGTATTTTGCATACTTCTTTTTTTCTTGATTATTGTCAAAGATTTGTTCTTTATTACTCTCATCAGAGAAATAACTTTTGGTTGTACTGATATTAAATCTTTGATTACCACTTAGTTATATTTTACTTTTTTGTCATTTTTATTTTTTAGTTATTTTATTGTTTTTTTCCCCATTTACTTTGTTGCATTGATGTCCATTTCTGCTTTGGCCTCAGTTTTGTGTCCTGTCACTAAAACATGACTCATTGAAATTCAGGTTCTAGGCCACCAGGAATTAGCAGATCCTTCAGGGCAAAAGTCTGTTTCAGTTCTCTCCAACTCCTTGGATTCTTTGTGACTCATTTCTAGAGTCTCATCCAGGCATTACAAAAAAAATGTCTTTTATTTTTTTGTCAACCTTTCTTAGGTGTGCTTCCCAGAAGAAGTTTCTCAGAAACTACTCTGCCTGGAGCCCTCAAACAGCCCCCCTGGCTTCTGGAAACAGTGTCTGGAAACAGCGTGATTTTTCTAGGGGATATGACCTCAACCTGGTTTTCATGGCTTTATTTCCTGCCAGTCATTTCCTCTTCCATATGGAAACTACTTCTTAATTTGTCTAGACCCAGATCAGTGTCATTTGTTGGTGATAACTTCCTAATCCCCAGTCCTTTGAACACAAAAGCCGTCTGTTCTATGACATTAGTAACAGCTTGTACTGAAATCTTTACAGCACTGTTCAATGTTTGATGAAGGAATGCATTTATGCCCACCTCTCCTGCTGGATTTTGAGTTCACTGAGGCAAGCACTGTGCCTGACACTGATTGGTCATTCACTCAGTGCTTGTGGAATGAACCAGAGGAATTATGAATCTCTCTCCTCACTTAACATGTATTTTCTCCCCAGTCCCACTGCTGATGCTTCAGCCACAGAAGGAATTACAAATTAAGTAATAAGACCCTACAGTCCCTGGGACTTTTCTTTTCTGCAGATTTAAACACCTGTGGCCCAGCTTTTAAATGGTCTTAGCCAAATTACACCAAGCTTTTTGGGTGTACCTTTGGGTTCCGGAGTCTAATTGCTTGTAATGAAACACTGGAGTCATAATTTGATGGTCTGTAGGTTTCTCAGCTGTTTCTCTCTATGAGAAAATATATAATGGGATATTTTGCACGTGACTGTCTATATTTTATATGCAACACATCAGTGTTGTGTAAATTTTGTGAACAGCTTCTATTATCTTTGAAACCACAGAAGCAACAAACAGTTATAATTATAGTCTGAAGACGCTATAGTGTTTCAAACATGCCTACAGTAGTGGTATAACAATGAGAATGTTCTTTTTGCCTGAAGCTTTCACTGTGCTCAGTGACATCACAATTATACTACATTTTAACAGAAACTTCTGTCCTTAAACAGAAACAGCTTGTTGGAAAGTCTAAGAGTTTTCTTTCTTCTGAATTCTTTGATTCTTCCCTGAATAAAAGTAGGAGAAACGGGAACTATGATGGCATAACTCCATTCTTTGTTACTTCCCTGGCTGGTTTCTACTATCATGGAGTAATAGGTATTCTACTTTGCTCCACATGGGGAATGAATGCACGTTATTTAAAACTTCTTTCTGTGCATCTGCTACTTGTCAACTCATGATCTTCTGATCCTTGAAGATTTGACAACCCTGTGATTTGCTTTAATGGAATTACTGAAAAGTTATCAACAAAGACGTTGCAGTGTAAGAATGCAAAGTAAGTCCTTAGATGTTTAGAGGGAAACGAACTTCAAAAGGGGAGTAGTGGCCTCAAAGAAATACCTGAATCATACAATTTTTGGTGCGGTCCTGCATGTCTTTAATTTTGTCAACTGGGAGAGAGGATGTTTACATTGCCTTCCCTATTCCTCAGCTGTGACTTATTTTTTCTATAGCTTGTTAATCAACACCTCATATGATACTGAATAGACCTCAGGATGGGAAGTAGAATCAAAGGAACATTCTACCTGGACATGGAAAAGCTTCCTTCTGGTCTTGCCTTTTCCTGACATTTTTGCCAGTGACGGTGGCAGAATCATTGGATTAATCTTGCAGGTTTTCTGGGCCTTTATTTCTTTATCTGTAAAATTTAAGGAATGGGTTAGATCAATGATCCTCAAAGTGAGGTCCCTGGACCTGTAACATTAAGATGATCTGGAAGTCAATTAAAAAAAAAAAATTCACACACACACACACACACACACAAAGATGATCCGGGAACTAGTTGTAAAAGCACTTCTCAGGCCTTCCCCCCTCCCCCTCTTCCCAGACTCACTGATTCAAAAACTCAGAGGGTGGAACCCAGACATGTGTATTTTGATATAAGCCCTTAGGTGACTCTGCTGTGCATTCATCTAAAAAACCACTGGGTTAGATAAACTTTAGGAAACTTCCAACCCTAAACTTCCATGAGTCTCTATGAATTTAAGGGTAATTTAGGACTAAATTGGATGTTAAGTAGGCATATTCTTCTGCTTGTAATTAAATTTAAAATTTGGATTCCAAACACAGATTTAGAAACATATGTAAGGAAAAAAAAAAAAAGAATGCTGAAAATGTTGTCCAAAAAAATGTAATTACCCTGAAAATGTTTTTGAATATAAGCATTTGCAGAATTTGCCTCCATTTGACATTGCAAAATGAATTTGATATTTCTGTCATACATGTATCTTGATGAATATTTCTACTGAATGATCACCACTGCTTAATGGCTGTGATTTCAAAAAATAATTTAAAATTATTCAGATTTATTGTAATTCATTTCTTATATTTACAGAGGATCATAGTTAATAATCTGTTCTACATAAGTACACATATGGCTAAAATTTTTGTTATTGAATATCTGGGCCTTTGGTCTCCTATATAGGGAAATGTCCTTGTGTTTAACCACTTCTGTGCTTTATTAACATATGCTTTACCGAACAGTCTGCCTGGCTCCATTTTTTCATTAATGTAGAAGAGTTTTTGGTAGTGATTTTGATTTTCTAGGATTGGGATAATTATATTAACCAAGGCTTTATGCTTTCCAACATGGCTGGAGGAAAGAGTAGGAGAATCTTTTATTCTTCTAAATAAGTTAACAAATATAAATATGCAACAGAAAAATGTAGAAAATCATTTAAAAATTCTATAGAAAGTAAAATGAGACTTGGGGAAAGGAAGTGGGAGAATTATTTTTTATTTCACTTTGATGAGCAAGATAGAGTCCAAAGACCTGTCCTCAATAAAGAGTGGCCAGATCTCTGCTTTTCTTAAGAGAATTCCAAGTTGAAGAGAGGAAAATACGAGTATATGTCATGTTTCAGGAAACTATTTTCATGACCTCTTTCTAGAAGCCTGTGGAAAATTAGCTAAAACATTAATTGTTTTTTGTTTTTTATTTATTTTTTTTTATTTTTTACAACTGAAAATAGCCAAAAGATGCAAACTAAAAGCACTAGGAAATAAATTTCTATTACAAAATCAGTTGAAACATAAAAGATATTTTGAGAAGTTACTCATTTAAAGAATGTTTATTGAATACCTACTATGTACTAAGCACTCTTCTTGACTGGGGCTAGACCAATAGGTAGTATATCTGTGCATCTTGCCTGTTAAAGATTAGTACCCAGTGAGGGAGAAAAATATTAAAAACGTGATCACACAAATTATGATTAAAAATACAGTGCAATAAGCGTTACAAAAGAGATGTACAGCCTGTAAGCATAATACATAATTCAAACATAGACTAACCTGTGGGTTAGGAAAGACTTTGATACAAGTTACAATGGTGGTCACTCTGTTTGCTATTTGGAGACTAGTAGGTTGAGGGCAAGAGTGATGCAAAAAACCAGTTAGGAGGCCATTGTAGTCATCCAGGTACTGTTCCCCGCCATCATGGAACTTATGCTGTAATGCAAAGGTTTATATAAAATACCAAGAATGAATAACAGAAACGTGCATAAATTTTGTCCTGGTTTTCTGTCATTGCATAACAAACAATTTCAAAATTTAGTGGCTAAAGACACAAATTTATTGTAATGTCTCATAGTTCTATGAGTTGGTAGACTCAGCTGGTGATTTTAACTTAGAGTTTCTCATGGGGTTTTAGTCCTATGGAGGCACATCCTGGAGTCATTCGAATAGTCAGCCAAGATGGTCTTTTTTTGCACACATGCCTGATACCTCAACATACTGTATATGTGGTTATTTTTTCAGCAGGGTAACCTGATCTTATACAATGGCTCAGGGCTTCAAAAGTCAGGAAATAAAAACTTTCAGTCTCTTTAAAAGACTCAACTTGGAACTGGCATAGCATCATTTGCATTGTAATCAATCGGTCAAAACAGTCACAGGCCAGTTTAGATTCAAACTGGTCAAAGAACAACTCCACATCTCCAAGAAAGGTGTCATGAGCAATGACAAGATGAAAGATGACCCCCCACAAATCTTTGCTTTTTGTTATCATGCCCTTGGAGAGTCCCCCTCCACACTGGGTAGGGCTGATCCTATGTAAACAATATGACACAGTGCAAAGGATGGTCTGTGATTTCCCAGGCTAGGCCATGTAAATGACTGTGGCTTTGGCCTTGTTCTCTTGCTTTACTTTCTTTGGGGAGAGCTAGCCCCCATGGTGAGCAGCCTTCTGGAGAAGCCCTCAAGGAAAGGAACTGAGTCCCCTTAGCAAAAGCCAGTACCCACTTGCCAGCCATATGAGTGAACCACTTTGCAAATGGATCATCCAGCCTCCATCAGGCCTTCAGACGATTGCAATCCAAGTCATTATTTTGACTGAGACCTCATGAGAGAGCTCAAGCTTGAATCACCCATCTAAGTTGCTCCTGAACCCTGACCCACAAAAACTTGGTGATGCAATAAATATTTATTATTGTTTGAAGCTGCTAACGTTGGGGGTAATTTGTTTGTGTACATGTCCTTCCCTTCTGTCTTTGAAAGTAATTAAACTGATCTGAAGTAAAGCTGATTTTGCACAAAGAAACTACTGGTTCCTGCTCAGTGACTGGCGTTCTGCTAGGCTGGCTGCCCATAGATTCTGGGTTGATTTGTTCTTGAATTTTCTCAGTATATTTATTCTTTCTACATATCAACAATAAACCTAAGCTTTGTTCTAAGTATTTTAAGGAAATACTGATTGAAAATCAGAAAAGAACAACAGAGTTAAATGTGCATTCGTAAAACAAATTCTTAGAACTTCAGAAGTAGTCATATAACTAAAATCACTCTCCCCGTGTTTTATGGTTCACAACATTTTCCTATATCTTTGAAATTTTGGAGAAGATATTCAAGAGAATGAACCTGAACTATATTTGATTAATACGATTTTGGTGTAATGCTTCTGTACATCAGTATTTTTTCATTGTATAGTCGTGGAAGGGAAAAAGTAAGAAAAATTACAGAGTTGGAGTGGTTTTTAGTTGGAACATTTTAGAAGAGTGATTTGTGATCAAACACAGTATTTTAAGTAAGATATAAATATCTTTAGATATATCAAGCTCATATATAATTATTTTTAAATGGGCTTAGTGTGAAAGAAAGATAGAGGCAGGGCTCGAGTAAGAACAGACAGGGTAAGAGAGAGTATCTTAGGAGGGAGAAATAATATATAAGGTGTTTGGAAAGGCAGACTGACAGAATGAGACACATGCAAAGGTCACAAGTAGAACTCTCTGACTGTAGCAGTGAGTGCGTGCCGAACAGTCCCCTCTTGCCCATATGCCTTCTCGCACCTCCACCTGTCATGTCAAATTCCCTCCCCACAATGAGAGTACATCCATTCTCTTCAATGTTTTTCTCCTTCCTGGAATGACACAATAAAAACCTTCCACTTGCCCTCAAAATTTTCTGCTTTCTTTCCCTAAATACACCTCTTGCACTAATGTTTTTCTGAGACAGGCTCAGAAAAGGTAAGTGTGAACTGAAATGAGCATGAGCTGAAGCAAATCTCTCTGGGCACAGGGAGGTACCCTTGGGAACGATATTGGTTTATCAGTGTGGATGGGGCCAATCAGAGAAAGGACGTTTTGGGACCAAGAGGAAGTCACCCAAATGACAGATGTATTTCACACACAGTTTCTGTATTTTCAAATCAAAGGACTGTCTGTCAATGTTTGGAAGAAGGAAAATCATGATTGTTGCACGTTGTTCTTGTTAGATGTATTTGGTTCAGTATCTTCCAATAAGGACAAATAAACAACAGATTTAAATATGCATCCTGTTTTAAATGGGAAAATAATGGCTTCTCTTTGAAGAAAATTTGGAAATATAGAAAAGTACAGAGAAGAAGGAAGACGCGGGAAGAGGAGGACAAGGAGGAGGAGGAGAAACCACTGCCCAAGAAAACCGCACTATTTACTTGGTACGTTTTCTTCTCCCAGCAACCCCCACCCCTAGCTGTTTTCCTGTGCACAGTGCTTTACACACACACACACACACAGAGTGTATTTTGTATTTTTCTTTTTAAATTTAATTGTATAAGTATGTTCTTTATTAATTTTTTTGTAAACACCACAAGAAATGGCTAAGCCTCCTTAAATCATGTGTGAAAATAAAAATGTAGCCATTGGTTTCTTAACCATCCCTCTCTTTGCATAGTTAGGTTGGTTTGATATTCACTGTTACAAATAATGCTGTAATTAACTTATTTGTGTGGCTAACTTATTGCTGGATTTAGGAATTTCTTAAAGGATAGGTTTCTAGAAATTTGATTACTTCATCAGTGGCTAGGAATAGCATATGCATGTCACTCTTTATGATTCTAGACATTGGCTTGATTCCTTGATGAGGAATCTGTTACAATAATAGGTACTAATCAAGATCCAAAATCCTATGTAAGACATCGGTCCATTTAGACTTGGGCTTCTCTCCAGACTCCAGAACTTGGTGTCACCACCATGATTGTTCTCCTGTGTCTTGAACGCTATCATGAATGCTGCATGGTTGCACATTGAATTGTAGGTGAATATCCACAATCCTTCCCTGCATGATTTGTCATGTGAGAGGTGGGAGGGGAAGAGCAAGACAACTTTAAAAACGATGCCCAGGATGATTGGTTCAACATTCTTTGCCAAATAGCTTGAAAATTTGTGAAAATAACAGTAATCTTTAAAGCATAGAATCCTCTTTCTACTTTATTCACTGTTTTAAAAATACAAGTTTTGGATTATCTCCTTCTTAGAAAACTCCCCTGGAACTACCCTTACACAGAATGTTTAGATACAATATTAGAAACCTTTATGAACAAAGAAATGTTACTATTGGGAGACTGTTCTTTTCTCCTTTAGAAACTCACCTTTTGTAAATAAAATATCTTTGTATTTTTATTCATTTTACTGTTTCAGACTGTTTGCTTTTCCCTAACTTTTTATAACTGCGTAAATATTGTTCTATGTTGTTATGAGTGCATCCTCCTATTAGTTTCAAATTCTGTAGTGTCATAATCACACAAAAGGCTGAAGTACTGATTATGCCTTAGATGATGTAGTTGTTAATGATCAACTTAATGTTAAAAGCCATTACTGCTCATTGACATAATTCTGAGAACATTATACTGTAGAAGTGCACCTTTTGTGTGGAAACAGAATGACAGAATTGAAATGTTAAAAGTTGAGTGTCTGAATAATAGCCTGTGAAATCATTTAGACAAGACCATTGTTGCCTCTATTGTTCAAAGACTAGAGAGTGACAGGATGAGACAGAGAAGGAGAAACACCACAAGGGCTCCACTTGCAGGTTTGAAGGAAGATGTAAAGTAAAGAAGATCCCCGCTGGTCGGTTCCCCTCTCTTCCTGGAGGGCATTCGCCTAACAGCAGAGCACCCTCCTCTGGCCGCCTGCCAGAAGGGGAGGCAGGGTGCCTGCCTCATTTTTGATTGGCAGGAGCTGAGCCAGGCAGGGGGTTGCTACCAGGGCCTGGCAAGGATTTTTTCCAATTCAGTGTTGCCTGAGAATGACCTGAACTGCTGATCCACGGCTTCCTGCATGCTGCCGACTCAAGGGTTTTCAGTCATGAAGCCTTTGAAAGCTGGAGAGAGACTTTAGAGAGTCACCTTCCCAAACAACCTGCCAGCTCACTTGGATACTTTGCATCTTGGGGTCCGTTTTCTGTAGTGTCCTTGGTCCACTTTTCATCTGGGAGATGGGGGCAAGTCAGAGTTTCGAGAGAGAGAAGATGGTGTGTGTACGTGGTGGTGTGAGGGAGGGCTACTTGTGAGTCCCCATGCTTGCTTGATGGAGCCAATGGGACCTAAAACAGAAGTTTAATTGCCTGCTGAATCATCTCGTTTCATTCTTCCATTTGCAAAGACCTACTTCTTTGCCTTGATGGACCACGTCATAATGTCCACATTTGGTCACCACAGCACCCAGGTAAACACAAATGAGTGGACTACAACTCATTCATCATTGCTACTAGGAAATCCAAGGCTATGATCTGCTTACAGTAGGTGAGTGACAGTTATCTTCATACAATATTAACATTCCTGGAAACTTTCTATATCCCAGGCACCATTCTAAATGCTTTGCATATATTAACAGGGAGACTTCGCTAAAAGTAGGCACATGCAGTAGAAATGCACACTGCTTTCAGGCTGTCAGACAGGAAGAAATAATCATTGCATTATCACAAGGGATAAAACCAATGTTCGTAATGTACTCCAGATTTAAAGAAAAGTTTGAATTATGCTTGCAATTGCTGTCTATGAAAGCAGAGAAATGTGACATATTTTTAAAGCATTTCTATAAAATGGATTATTTAAAAATATTTTATTTACCCGGGAAGGTATAGCTCACTGGAAGAGTGCATGCCTAGCATGCAAGAGGTCCTGTGTTCAAGCCCCAGTACCTCCGTTAAATAAATAGGTGAATGTCTAATTACCTCCCCCTAAAATAAAATAAAATAAAAATTTTATTTACATTGAATTTTTAAAAGTAAACTTTTTAAAAGAATAGTTTTAGATTTACCAAAAAAAAAAAAAAAACCTGCAAAGGTCACGCAGAAAGTACCCGTACAGGTCGTACCCACTTTTCCCCTGTGACTAACATCTGTCACTGATATGGCATGTTTGTTTTCAATAACGAAACAACATTGATACACTATTGTCGATTAAACTCCATAGTTTATTCAGATTTGCTCAGTTTTTTCCTAGTGTCCTTTTTCTCTGGATCCCGTCCAGAACAGCACATTGTATTTGGTCATCATGTCTTCTTCAGCTCCTCTTGGCTGTTGCAGTTTTTCAGATTTTCCTCTTGGCTCTTAGAGCTTCTTAGACTTTTCCTTGTTTTTGATGACCTTGACAGTTTCAAGGAGGATTGCGCAGGTACTTTGTAGAAGGTGCCTCAGTGGGGATTTGCTGTATGCTTTTCTCATGAATAGAATGGAGTTATGGGGATAATTTGTAATATTCCTGAAAAGGCTCGTATATTAGTTTTGGAGACTAGCTCATAACCTGTAACTAGTGAAGGGGATATTTTTTATTTAGGGCTAGGGAGTGGTGAAGATTGGAGTGGTATATAGATATGTCCCAATGAATTCATAGATATATAAAAGACAAAAAATTCAGAAGTTATTTTGAAAATATCCACAACTTCCTCTACTCAAGAGACATTTACAGAACACCCATGGTTTGCCACTCACTGCTCTGGGCACAGGGAGTAAACATCCAAACTGGTGTCAGAAAGTTAATTTCTCAAACTGCCGTGGAAGGAGGGTTTCCCATTAAAGCTCTGAAAAGAGAGAAGTGCTCCAACTTTCTTCCAAAACCTGTCACAGTAATTATATTTCTTTCTTTTTCTCCCAGTTGAGATGGAGACTGGCAATAAATATTTATTGACAGAATTTAATAACCCCAAGCTAAGTAATTCTTAGCAAATTCAGGAGGCTCTAAAATTCTTGGTCACATTCATTCTTTTTTTGTGTGTGCCTTCTTAATCGTTGCTTATACAAAACTTCCACATTTAAAACATTCATGCAAGATAACCTGCATTAGGCTTTATATTCTTTATAAAAACAAAAATAAGAGAGAGTTCACATAAACTTCTCACTCAGCTTCCTCCAACTTACATAACCATGGTATAATTATCAAAGCTAGGAAACTAAGATGAGTACAACTTTTTCTAAACTCACAGCCTGTATTTGAATTGTCACCAGTTTTTCCACTAATGTCCTTTATCTGTCCCATGATCCAATCTAGAATCCTACGTAATATTTAACTGTTGTGTCAAGTTTTTTCCTCCTGTGATAATACCTCCATCTGTACTTGTATTTTATGATGTTGACATTTTTTAAAATATTTTGAGTGGGCAGTTATCTCGTAGAATGTCTCTCAATTTGGATTTGACTGATGTTCTGCAGTGATGAAACTGAGGTTATGCATTTTTGGAAGAATACTGCAGAAGTGACATTGTGTCCTCTGTCATCCTGTTCAGAGGTGCTGAGTGTTGATAGACCCCTTACTGGTGATGTTAACCTTGCTCACTCAGTTAAGTATCCACTGTACACTTACTATTTTCTCCATTGTAATAGACAATATGTTGAGACTTTTTAAATGCAAGTATCTTTTAAATGATTATTTTGAGTGTCCCCTTTTGTCATCATTTGGTGGGTCCAGATCGATCTCATCTAAAAATTGGCCTTATAATTAAGTAATTCCTTCAAGACAGATTGATATTTGAGATTTCCTCCAACAAGTATTGGTCTGTTGATATTGGTAGTTTTATAAGAAATGTTAATCAAATATAGAATATTTTATTTAATTAAATCAAATAATGTGGAAAATAACAGGTGGACAATAGGAATCAGAGCTTCTATAAACTATACTTGTGATGAGTAATAATAGCAAAGCACCAAATGTGGGAAGACAGTGGAGCCATTCTGTACATGTAAGTGGGCATGCATATAACACGCCAATGCAGACACCTTTCAACGCTGGTGAATTTATATTCACCAACGTTCAACTCTGATTTTTCAGAAGTTGACTTTTAGTTAGCTTTATTCTTTAGAATATTCTATTCTGCCCCAAGAATTCTATTCTACTGCTGTTGGGAAGAGTTACTTTAAAATCAGGCCCATTGACTACTGATGAATGAGGATGTGTCAGTAGTAACTGCATGGGATTCTGATCAGAAAAGGACAAACAATTTTGGGGAAAAGTAGGTCTAGATCTTTCTTTTGTTGTGCAATTATACTATTTTCAAAGTTAATATTTTTATAATGGCGCCCTGTTTGCATTCCTTTTATTTGACACTCTGGGTTGGATATCTACTTCAACATTTGCCTTCTCTGCTACACCGTCCACTTTTCTAACAGAGTTGACTTGGGTCAGTTTTTGCCACATGTCATCCCTCTTCCCCAAAGACATCTTGCCTTCTAGCTCCAAGTATTTTCTTCATTGTCATACTTCACTTTTTGAATGCATTTTAAAATTTTTATTAATTGATTTATATTCTGATGCTACCTCCAAATTAATGTTTTTATGTTCTGTTTTTACACTCAAATTACACCCAAACACCCCTTCAGTTTACTCATTCATTTGCTTCACTCTGTGTTAAGGTGAAACATGGTCTAAGCTAGGTGCTAAATGCAAAGACAAGAAAGTCAGATTCCTGTTTTCAAAAAACTTATCCCATCAGAGAACATTTTTGAGGTAGCATCATCTCTGAATTGGGGACCCGCTTTGGAATGAGATCTCAGATTTGGAGGAAGCATGTTTAAGTGTCTTGGAATACATAAAATATGCCCCCACAAGGATGAAAAAGATTGCATTTGAGTGGAAAAGGAGATTAGTACATTCTATTTGTCATTATTCAATTTGCTAGAATTTAAAGGTCGGTGCAAGGGAGGAAACAGAGGGGAGGGCATGGAGACTGAGAGAGGGAAGGAGGTAGCCAGGGCTGGGGTCCAGGGGGCTGCAGCGCTGCAGTACTGGCTGGAAGAAAACCCAAGGAGTTCAGTAGCAAGGGGAATTTGGGAAGGTAGTGGAGAGTGCCACGGAGGCACATCCAGCAAGTGAAATTCATTTGCTCCCTTTGACAAGGTGGGAAGAAATAGCCTCCACTTAGCTGTGTTTCTGAACCCTGGTTCACCTAGAACTCATTCAGAGGCCTTGGGAAATCCAGATGCAGTTGTTGTTCAACCTGAGCTGCATTAGGAAGGGATCCAGCCTCTGCACCGTATCAGGAGGCTGCATTGGCAGCAAACAGTTCCATTTCTAATGTAACTTGAGGGGAAAGCTTAATTCCTTTGCTCTGCCATTTGAATTTTTTGTTTGAAAGAACATATAGATTATTTATAGTCCATCAAATAAACCTGAGGGTCTTTTAATAAACTCATAGATTATGTTGCTCAAAGGAGTTTATTGAAATAATATCTGAATTCGCCTGTGACAATGACATTCCGTAAGAGTTTATGACTCTACCCCGTGTGGAATAGGATTTCCCACCTTACCCCAGGGTATCTGCGTATCATTTCAACATTTAAAAGGAAGATGAAAGAGTGACTTTAGGTCACTATACCAGTTTCTCTCATAATTTTTTTTTCCCTCTCAAAAACAAAACATCAGACCAAAGCAGGTAAAAGATAACTAATTTAAAAAAAAAACCAAACAACCTGAGAAGAACCCAACCAACTGCCATTTAAACAAGGTAAGTTTGAGCACTTTGATTAACCTTTTTTGGGGAAAATATTGAGTTTTTCTGGTCAGCATGTTAGGGGTTTAGGGAGTTTGGCTTGGATCTGGTCCAAGACAGAACAACAAGGATGTAAAAATCCATGTCATCCTGGCCAGAAGCTTTGATTCCAGCTACATTTATTTATCCTGTGATGCGCCCGAGGAGCTCACAGTTGTCTGAGGGTGTGGGGTTGTCGTTCACACCACTCACATCACCACGTAGTTCAGCCCCGCACGTCCTCAGGGGATCATTTCACCGTCTCTTCCAGAATTATGGTTGTTTCCCTTTTCTTAAAATTAAACCACTCTATTACACTGTATTGCTTGAAGTCCAAATTTTTAAAAAGTTACCCAATTTCTGTCCAGTTGACCTTTGTATTTTCCCCATCCGTCCTTGGACCCCCAATTTTCCTCGTCCCTGTCAGAGGGACTTCTTTGCTCCAGCTGTCTCTTCAAATCTCACGTCTCACTTGAAATTTCATTTAAAATCTCTAGCCTCTCCCTGTCTTCCCCACTCATGTCTCCCTTGGCTGCCATTTATTTAACTTTATAGTGACATTTTCTAACTCCATAAAGCCTTCTGAGGTAACAATTTTTATGAAACACACATGATTCTATTGTACTATTATTTTTTTCCAAAAGAGAACATAGCCAGAAAAGAACAATGGAGAATTGTTTTCTTTCAAATAGGACAAATTAAATAACAAAATGAGAGAAATCAAAATGAGAAGGAACCTTAACAAATCATCTTGTCAAAGCCCCTTGTTTTGTAAGGAGGAAACTGAGTTCCAGTAAGGCGGGGTTATTTTCCCAGAGTGACACGGCTCATGCAGCCAAGGATGGAGTTGGTTCTCTTCTCTTCTGGTCCAGTTTCCTTTCCATTCCCCCATGCTACCCTTCTTAGATGTCTGCCTGGAGCCCGAGGTGATGAGATCATAGCAGTTCACTTGGACGGATAATTTCCAGAAAGGTTTCACTCATTCAATAAACAGCACAGAGGACCCACTATGAGCACTAGTTTGGCACTAGGAATATACAATAAGTGGTTCCAAGTTCCACTCCCATGGAGCTTACATTTAGATGAGGGAGACTGCTGATAAATAAACAAGAACATACGTGATGCCAGGAAGAGGTAGGAGCTGTGAAGAAAAAGACAGCAAATAAGAGAACAGAAAGTGAACACAGGAGTGTGTGTAGGTTTGGGGTAAAATGGCCAGGGTGGCCCTCTCCGAGGAGGTGACGTGTGAGCAGAGGTCTGAATGAAGTAAAGGCATGATCCACCAGACCATATGGGAAAGAACATTCTAGGTAAAGAGAAGAGAAAGGGCAAAAGCCCTGGAATCCAAAAGGCCAGTGAGACCTTTATGACACACGCTGATGAGTTTCATTTTGAGAATACAGGCGTAGCTTTCAGTTTACCCTGTGGGGTTTTTCGTATGTTATCAACTGACTAAAATGAAGAACATTTGAATGTTACAGACATTTTTCAGGACTGAATTGTACCAGTTGGCCATCTCACTTGTCCTTTGACTCTCTTTAATTATCAGAACCCAGAAAATGGGGCAGATCTTTTCCTGCTACAAAGACAAGTAACTAAACAGAACCATCCTCGTATCTAAGTTTAGCTTCAAGTTAAGTGGCTCCGTCAAAGAGACAGATTATAGAACTGGCAGAATCAACTACTTCTTTGGAGTTGAGTACTGGCTTTCCACATTGCAACCCAAAGGGAATGCCACAGGAGACCTTTATGAAGCCAGCAAACTGTCTCAGAGAAAAAGACTCAGCACTGGGGCAGGAAGGGGATCTTTGGGCCTGGGCTGCTGTTGTTTTTGTAAACCTAGGCCCTGGGATCCCTGATCTCCAAATAAGGAAAAGGCTAGCCCATTTTGACCTTTATAGCCTGTTGCAAAGTCATTGCTGAGCTATTATTCCAGTAGCTTGAGGTAGAATAATGTTCAACTCAGCTTCCTGGAGCTGCATTTGAAATGCAATTAATTGACTGCTGTTAGTTGTCAATTAACATTTATTATCAATTAGTTCATCAAATTGATTAGTTGGCAGGACCTTAAAGTCTAAATGCACTCCTTTCCATTATAAATGTGTCTATAAGAGTAAAAGCTACTCACTAATTGATGTCAAACTGGAATTGCTTATGCTGGACTTGACTCTTGTCCATATTGCATTTTAAAATCCATATCAAGTGAACTTGGATAATACATGTAAGGTTCACACTTTTAAAATGTGCCTGTTATCATTGTTTTTGGGGGCACGATCAGTAAACATGCCAGGTGGAAACTTTATACTGATATTAAACTTCATATTTAATAGAACTTGTTATTTCATAGTCTCATATCCAGAATTATTTTTCTTTGGAAAAAAGCATTTTGTTTCTCAGGGTTGCTGAAAGTTTTTGTACACATTTAAAACAATGTCCATGTCAGTTTTAACATTTTGTCAGTCCACTAATAAGATGTACACATTCAATAGCTAAAATATAAGCGTATGTGTTTTGCAATGCCTGCTATTTGAAAGACAAGCATATGCAAGTTTTCTATCATTTCTCACCCCTAAAAAACTTTTCTGGAATATACCCAGCATTCTAGAGTATTCTGCATTCTCTCCCATTGTATAAGACTAATTAACAGATTTTGAATTCCCCCTCCCATCTTTCCCTTTAGTAAAAAAACAAAACACAAAACAAAACAAAAAAACCCAAATATACCATTACTTAGAAAGACCCATTTATGTGTGTGTGCTAGAAAAGGAAACTTAGAGACAAATGTTTAGCCTTCAGCATGTAATATTTTGTCGTATTTTTGCTACAACTTGGGATGACACATGGAACCGAAGTGAAAATCTACCCTTATTTATTTAACAAAACACAAGATACCTACAAGGGATTATTCATTTTTATTGCCTTTGTGCAAGAAGAGATTCCTGCCTCCTCCCATCCCAAATTGTGACCTAAATATGGCTGAAAGACACAACATGTGACCTGCTTAGCACTGCCTGCCATGGCCTCGAGCCACAGCAGGAACTCTATTAGAGGGAACGGCACAGATGCTACCAGATGGCCAACATATTGTCCAGAGATGACCCATGTATAATTGCAGAAAGTTCAATACATTCAGGTTTTGAATTTAATTGCATTGACCACCTTACCTACTGCGACTGCATGCTTTAATTTATTTAAGGTGGAAACATAGTCTAAGAGAGAGTGAGGGAACTCCTTACAGTCTTATCTTTCTGCCATTTTCCAAGCACCAAATTGCCTAAAGATATGATTCCAGGTGCTCCTGGCTACCTGAATTATGAGCAATTTGAGACATTCTTGCTTGGGCTCCAAAGAGAGAGTGTTTTGCTTTTAATCACATTAGCAATATTGCTCAAATGCACATAAGTATATCTTCACATATTTTCAAGATTTTAGGGGGAAGTGGTGTTGACAATCAGGTGGGATTGAGCACGCATTGCTGCTTTAGCCTTCACTGCACTGATGGTACAAAAAGTTGATTGGATTTTAGTTACTCTGCTTTTCCCCCACCCCAGCTTCAGCTCTAGCAATGTGAGCTACCAGTCCGTGAGCTAGTCCTTATGAATTTATATTTTCAGTACTATAATATTTTTTGGGGGGGGAAGGGATATTAAATTTGCTTTGCTGCATATACAAATATATAGTCACTTTAAAAAAAAGAACTTAGACATTAGTTACTATGGATTTTGAACCTTTTCTCTCTGAAGAAAAATGGCAATTATATGTTGTATATAGATAGAGAACTATTGTTTCAGTTTCCTCTTGCAGGCTGTTATTTCTTAAAATGTTTCTGCTAAGCAAATGTAATCACGATGGCATGCGTTATTAATTCAAAATAGCTTCTCAAATGGCTCAAGCTCTGGGATGGCAGCATGTCTCTTGCAATGTCATTTGTCATAATTCTTTGCTCTTATATAGTGCCTTTCTCCAAGCCACTCACAGCCTACATTTGCTTTGTGTCTATATTCAAGACAAAAGATAAATCCTCATTGTGTTAGAACTTTCCAATCTATTGCATCTTTTCATATTTACACTGTAGACCATCTATGGATAGATCTGATTGGTTTCCCTGATATGTCCTAGAAAGAGAAGTCATGAAACAGGCAAGATAAATTACACTCCTCTGCCATAATCTGATCTGAGAATAAATTTTATGGTAGAAGCCATTTTATAATACATTCAATGATGTTTTTCTGACACTTGTCATCATTAATTATGCTTTATAAAGTCCGACTTCTTGTTTAAAATCTGAATCCAAGTTATTTATACCAAAAGAAGTCCATTTAAGTTTTAGAATAAGAATAATTAAAAAAATAAGAATGTTCTCAGGAAAACAGTTAAATGCAAGACATTGTGTTAAACAAACAAACAACCCCCCCCCCAATAATTGTAGAATTAAAAAGATTTCCTAAGTCATCCTTATATGATTTGGACTTGCTGGTAAGTATTTTAGGATGTCACAAACCCTATTGGGTAGTGTTCCTTTAAAAGCAGAATGGCAGCTGCTGTCAAAAATGGCATGCACCCCCAAAACTTGCTGTTTATTCATATCCCAGTTAAAGCTGAAACAAACAACTGAAACTAATCACGCTTGAAGTTGGGTATCGCCTTTGTGAGCTTTATGAGCCTATTTTTCTGAAATTAGAAATTGCCTGAGTGAAATGTTTCTAGCTAAACTGCTTTCTACTGAAGTCATGATTTTTACAGTCAGATAAATGCCCCTTAAGCTCCATTTATGTAAGCGTCAGTGACATCCAGTGGCTAGCAGGCTGATCACAAGTGCGTCTCCCCGCAGTGTGAGGGGCCCGTGGTACGGAGATGGCATTGGAATCCATTCTGCATTTTGATAATGCTGTTTCTACTTAAGAAAGTTGATTTTATCAATATCAAACATGGTCCTCTGATTAGGATGACTAAATATCCCACCAAACTTCAAAATAACAGTGATAGAAATGAGACTTGAAAATGGGAAATCACAATGCACATGGGGGCTGCGTAGAAAATACCATTGCTTAGAAAACATAATTAGCATCCACACTAAACCCGAAGCTGGAAACTCTGCAGGTGTTACTTAGAAATGGTTATCGGGGAGCTTCTGCAGCTTTCAGTTATACAAAGAGGACTTGTAAATTATGGTGAGACTGGTTCATTATGCAGAGTCGGATAGGGTGTTACCATCAATGTTTCAAACACATATGCTTCATAAAATGGTCCACCTTAATTTGAAAAAGGTATTACTTGCAATTATGTCAGCTACATAAATTTGTTTGCAGACAGTCAATTCATATTGATCATAACCTGACCTTATGGTGACCTTGAGGAAAGGTAGTCGGTGACGGGCATAGATATTGTAATCAATACCAGAGTGCAATCGACTACACCTAGTTACTGATAAATGAAGTAAAAAGGTACAGTATTTTCAGAAACAAAGATAATAACAGCTCGTTTAGTCAACTGTTTGTAAAGGTTTAATATTGATAACATGTAGTTATAATGACATCCCCGGGCATTTTCAAATGGTGGAAAACAATAGGGTGCAGAGTCGCTGAGCACATTAAGTGGAAAGAATCATTACTTTCCAACTCTAAATAAGAAATTCCGGGATATTTATGTCAACATCGCTGAGAACTAGGGCACTCTCTAAGCCATGCAGAGAGAGCCCACGACTCCAACTGCTGTTTTGCTTCGGTTTTCTTCTCAACGTGCCAGGTCTTGTGAAATGAAGCACCCTATTACATGGGAACAAAGCCTCCAGGACCACACATTGTACGTTAGTACTACCCTCTCTTGCACATTTGCAGTGGAATTAGCTTGCCTATCCACAGGTATAACCAACTGTAATCATGAGGAAGAGAGCATTTGGTCTCAGCACATCTGCTCCACGTTGATGCATCCCCCTCTGCTATGGAAAGTTAAAAGAAAGGATGTTAACAAAAATTTCCCCCAATTGTTCCTTTCTCTTTGCTGGGAATTCCACAGAGTGAGCACTTGGCAAGTTCTGCGGAACCTAAGTAAATAGAGTCCATTGGCAAAATGGTAACAGGTTGTGCAGCTTAATTGGAGGAGAGGAGTTCAGGAGCCAACCCGGTGTCTGCTGCACCCAGTTGGTAAATTGTGCCTGTGGTGAGAACAGAGTGATTTTGCAGTAAGCTCATTTTGGGTAACTAGTCAGCCTGCTACTGTGAGCCAAGAAATATGAGGATTTGGTTTCAGTGGGTTGTTTTTTTTTTTTTTTTTTTGCCTTTTTTTTTTCCAGTGTAAAATATATTTCTATATCTTGAGCTTTGTTTATCTTTTGCCAGTATAATTTTAAGAAATCGATGCCAGCACGCTGATATTGTCTTCTTAAGGGAGGGAAATGCTAGGAGACATTTGTGGCTATTAAAACCTGCAAACAGAAGGAAAAGACTCCCTTTAGCGTGGATTCCACTGGAACGTTTTCCCTGCTTGCTTAAGTTTCTAAGTTGATCCCTGCAGTTAATCTCCCGGTCACATTTCCCAAGCCACATGCTTTTTCACACGGTCTCCCTGTTCTTCGTGCCACTGTGTCATTTGCTACCTCCTTTTGCCTCTCAGATGCTCCTGAAGCTATTTATTAATAAACCTGTGTTTTCAATACAGCACTCCATCAATAAACCTCCAAGTGGTTCCGTGAGTCAGCATTCTGGGAAATCCTATGCTATATTGAAGAACTGTAAATCTCCATTATTGCTTCCCATAGCACAAATAAAGCACACCCTCTTTGCTCCATGGCATTGTCTGCTAATTTTTAAGGTGAGTTCATACGCCAGCATAGGCTCTTTGAGGTGCTGGACTTTGTGTTTATCCACCCATGAAGCATCACTGCCACTGAAGAGACCCTGAAACACCTGTAATCAAAGAACATGCGAATTTAAGACATGAAGAACCAGATTACTTGAGTTCGCTTCAGCCTTCCCTTTTCCTGAAACCTTTGTGGGACAGGCAAATTCAGGACATCAGAATTTTCCGTTCGGTGGCTGCCATGTGATTTGCGATGTATTATTAATGCACACAAAGGAAATATCAGTACTGAGGAAAATAAGAAGAGATTTTTACATACCTTTTCGGTATCAGACAAAAGGAGCAGAACCATCTTTGTCTGTTGTGATACCAACTAAAAAACTTCTGGTATTTACTACCTAAGACTAGGGGGAGAATTACATTTCTACACAACTGGAAGAAAGGATTAGGCCAGTGAAAGTTGTGGCTTCTTTCTATTTTTACAGTTTCCTCAAGAGAAAACACAGTGGAAGTGAGAAAAAGGGCAAGTTTGTCCTGGGAGGGATGGTAGCTGGGAGGATGGTCTGAAACTGGCTTTTCCTCTCAGTCTGTGATTCCTCAAATGGTCCCTTTGAAAGCTACATGTGCTTTGTATTTGAGCAGAGGAAAGTAACTGTTCATATCACTAAAGGTGCTCTTAGTAAAGCAGATTTAGGAATCCTAAGAAAAAAATTGACCAGAATATCTCTGAAATCCCTGATCCCTCTGGGACCAGTCTCTTTATGTCTGGCATCTTTAGGTCACTTCCAAACAGGTTTCCTCATTTGCAGGATGCCACCAGCAGCTTTACCTTGTCTGTCTCTGCTGCCCTGGCCTGGGGCTCTGACCAGGGCTCTTCCTGCCTGCCTAGTTGGTAAGTCCTTTGGGGCATAGGTCTATACCCAGCTCCAGGTCAGCTTTTGCTGCCAACCTACCTTATTCTAATTTCAGTTTTGGTTGGTATCTCCACTGAGAACAGAGAGCCCTCAGCTGTTGCCAGGGCTCTGTGAGTTTCCTAGCACCCAGCTGCTCTCTGCTGACTCTTCCTGAGCTGAGCCACCCACGCTGGTCTCTAGCCTGCCTTCTTTGGCTGCTCTTGTACCATCCTTAGCCAGAATTTGTCTTCAAGATTCCATTTTAGTTCTATGCGCTCCTCTCCTCTTCTCATCCACTTCTATGGCCCCTGGGATTCCAGGGCCCACCTTAGTGGCCTCCCACTTACATCTACATCCTGGGCAGCCTCCTGGCTCCAGATGGTTCCTCAGAGCCTGCGTCGCCATTGAAACTCCAATATTTCATTTACTTGGAGTGATTCTATGTGTTGGATTCCCTAATGATGAATCCCTGATGGATAAATGGATTATTCTATTGGGTCTAAATAATATTTACATTTTAATAGGGATAATGAGATGCCTCAAAGATTTTTCTCAACACGGAGCAGGTGGAGAAAGGAGATTCTTTTAAGACATTGTTGCCTTTTAGTAGCCGTCCTTAAATGCCATTGTAGCCTGGATATGTGTAAGGTCAGTCATCTCACATGACGCCCCAAGAGGTCTACACGTGCCACCAGAGCTGTGTTCAGAACAGCAGTGGCAGCAGCAGAAGGCAGTGGAGTGGATTTTAACTGAAGGCCACAGACAGGCATTCCAGACACGTACTGCTTGATTTGGACCCTGAACTTCACTGGATTCCCACTAATATCTACGTTCAACAATCTCAACTTGCTAGAAGGGTGTCCTGAATTGTACCTTCTGGTCTTTCAATATCATTATAAGTAAATGGAGTTCCTTTGCTGGGGGCCTTTCAGTCTGACGGGAACAGATCATCCGTGGTGAGAGACAGAAGATACTGAAGACAGGTAAGCTCCCAGTTACGCTGCTCAGCGCAGCTGTGCCAGGCAAGTAGGAACGCCCAGCAGACATGAGTGTTTCCTCTAGGATTCTTTACGGCTTTACTCTTTCAATAACCCTGAATTCTGGGGCTGGAATAGCAAGTGCTTTAAGAAACGAGGATTTTTTTTTTTTAAGGAAGATTTCTCATTTATCACTAAATGAAATTGCTCTCCAAAGAAGAATGCCTCAGGTAGATTCTCTGCTAGGTTCTACCTGATGAAAAAAAAAAAAAAAAAACCTTAGCTACATGAAAAAAAGGCTGCAAAATTGCAAAAGCAATAATATTTTACCATATTAATTAATTTTGAATTACAGCCGAACTCTTATATAAGTGCATATGACATTCATGGTAATGTCATATTAATTCTTTATGATCAGTGCTATTGCAATCAATACTAAATGAATTCATAATGATAAGATACTTAAAATAAAGAGTTACCACAAAAACAATAAAAAGACCATCATCATCCAAGCTATAGCACACTAATAAAATATTAGCTCAACAAGATGGTGCTGTCCGTGACAATCAATGGCAGATACTTAATTTATTTCTGCTTGCCCATGTCTTGGCTTTCCTGTAAGGGCTGTGTAAAAGCATAATCCTGATTGTGCTGTAAATTGTGTAACAAGGAAGAAATGCAGTACTCTGATTATGAAATAATTTTGCTGTAGCATTTACTTTGCATGTCATCTCTCTGCCAGAGAACTCAAAGCATATTGTACACACTAATTTACATTCCAGATAAATTCCTTTTTGCCTCTATTTCCTCCTTATGAGAGTCATGTAATCTTTTTTTCTCTTTTCTTAATCTTTTTTTTTTTTTAATTCCCACCCCCCTCCACACTTCCTTTCATAGATGAAGATATTTGCAGTGTGCGGGGAGCAAAAACCTTGAAGATGGCTATGTTGGTCTCTATACTTTTACTTTTCATTTTAATGCTGTCAAAAGACATTGTAAGGATGGAAATTAATGACTATATTATATCTGTCCTTTGCTATCCATCAAAGAATCAATCAATTATGAAGTTAAGAAGTAATAAAGATCTTCTGTACTTCCTCCCTTTTTCCCTCTTTCCTTCCTTCCTTTCTTCCTTCCTTCTATTATAAGAACCATTTTGAGCATCTCCATATGTCATGTATATGTTGGGTCTTGAAAATACAAACAGAAAAAAGTGTAATCCTTATCTGCTAGCTTAAGCAGAGTCATGGAAAATGTACCAGCTCTGGGCCAAATCTTAGCTCTTTCATTTTATTTACTGTTTGAGCTTGGACATTGTGACAGAGACAAATTCCATTTCAAATTCCTCTTTCTTAAGAACTTGGAAAGCTATACTTCCCAGCAACCTTGCATTTAAGTGGGATTGTATGACTAGTTCTGGCCAATGAGTTATATGTAGAAATTGTGTGTGTTACTTCTGGGTGACATCAATGACACTCCTATGTAGCTCTCTGGTTCTCTTCTTCCCAGCCTATAAGGCATTCTCATGTTGAGGTGGTAAATTCACAAAGTGGAAACTACCTGGAAACGAGAGCCACTGTAAAGAGAAAAGTTGCCAGGGAGAGGTACTCAACCCATGGGTGACTTTGATGGAGAAACAAGCTGTGTCTAGTTCTTTTGCAATTGCTTGTTACTGTAGCATAATCCTAGCCTATCTCAGCTGAAACAGGCATCTAACCTCTCTGAGCATCTGCTTCTTCACCATAAAACAGGGACAATACATTTCTTACCTATGTACCGAAATTGCGGAGAAAATCAAGTGAGATAGCTAACACACAACGCATAAACTATTTAAGTCAGGATTATGCACCGGCTGGCTTTGTCTACTCTTGGATTCCAGAATTATAACTCAGACAACTTCGTAAGATTCATCTGGCCCTGGTATATGTCTATTACAACACCAGGAGATGTTGTTTAGCCAGAGATGCTACAAAACAAAGTGGTTTGACAAAGATGAGTAAAACTTACTCTCCGTAATGGGACTTGTATGTAACTTACCACCACCATGGGCAATGACACCTGTCTTCCAGTTTTCTTCCTGAAGGCCTGATCATTCTGTTAACACATTTTTGGGGTCTGGAGTTCATGAGTGAGTTCCACACTCTCTGTCCCACAGTCTGTACCAAAATGTCCAATATTTACTTAAAAGTTTTTGTTATTTAGCTTAGATCTTGTTAGTGCACTTACTGAAACTACAGACTTTATGTGCCAAGACTTTAAACATCTATTTTAATGGGAAGTTTTGCTTCATTTTAATAGTCTCTGCAAATTTAGGTTCCTGCTGTGTTTTCTGCCCACCTACCCTGAGAGCTGGGGCATGTTCACTCTGTCATCTCTCTCCTCTCCTTGAGAACCAAAATTCCATCCAGGTACAGCTCTCCTGCTGGAAGATTTTTTGTTTGTATTTCAAACTTAAAACTGAGCCACTGCCCCACCTCCCACCCTACAACCCCAGACACTTTTGAAAGTGGCATCTTGAATTGTACTGTTGAAATCTCCACAGTTTAGTTATGAGCCCTATACGTTTAAATGCAATATATATTTAAATGCAAATTTAAATCAGTATCATCATATTAACTCAGTATTATTATAGAATTAACCTAGGATGTGTGAATTCATTCAGTCTCATAGTCATTCATTTACTCATTCAGTAGATAGTCATGGAGTACCTACTATGTGCCAGGCACTATTCTAGGCCGGACAGTGTAATGTGAGCTGGCATTTGTGTCTCTGATGTCATTAAATTCATATTCAAGGAGGAGGAAACTGATGGTAAACATTCAGCACAGGATAACTTCAGAATTTAAAAAGTACAATGCATGGTAGAGAGACATTCAGCATGGAGTGGGTGGCTTTTTCGGAAAGGGCAGTTAGAAATCACCTCTTCTGAGTAAGTGATGAGGCTTCGGCCTGAATGGTGAGAGCAGAACAATTCTTCTCACTAGTTACTGTAGGCATCGTGCCTTTGGCTAGGAGTTTCTTAAGGGCCCATGAAAGGATTTTAGACCTGGACAATATCATCAGCATTCATTTATGAAAAGAATATGGCAGAATTAAAATCAACATTATGTATTTAAATGCGTACAAAATGTCTATTGTAACTAGTCAACTGCAACTCAGCTGTTCTCATTTTCTGTAAATTCCATTTAAAGTGACTATATTTTGATGTATTTGATCTAACGTGCTTAGAACTCACAAAAATCTCCTTGGCTGGGAAAGAGCTAGCTGCATGAGGATCTTGGGGAGGAATATTACAGGCAGAGAGTGTCTTGGAACAGAAGTGCATTTGATGTGACTGAAGAAGAGAAGGAAAGATGTGGCTAGCAAACAGTGAGTGGGGGAGAGTGGTAGGAAGTCAGGTCGGAATCAGTGTCTAGACTATGAAAGTTTTACGCAGGGTAAACAAAATGGAGAACGACTCTTCTCAACACACTCTTTTTCTGGTTCAGGGTTGTGGATGTGAACGTGTGTGTGAGCACTTCCTCCTTTTTTTCAAATGCATTTGCCTTGGAGAAGTTCTTAAGCCAAGGATAAAGGCTATTAGTTGTTTCCCTATATACTCTGGCTGTTCCTCCATAGATTATTGCCTTGACGCCTCCACTCATATTCTGAGACCCAAACATTCCACAGCATTTCCTTGTATTTACCATTCATGGACCAAACCAGAGCATCCCACAGACTAACTAGCTTCATGATGGTAGATTCTTGACTTTCAGACTGAGTCCCAATTATGTTTGGCTTGTTTTGTTTTATCTCGCATCAACCTGGCTGGGTCCCAGACTTAAGGGAGAGTTTCAAAGTCATGAGGAACTCATACGGAATTTGGACCATCATCGAATGGAGGAACCAGACACCTCTTCCCGCCTTGTCATGGGACCAGTGTTGCACTCCAGAGCTTACGCTCAGTGCAGTTGCTCCAAGTGCACTGTCCTTCGCACTTGTTTTATGATAATGTCCAGTTACCACTGAGTAAGAAAAATATTTTAAGATAATTGCTTTATCCGGTAAGGCTCCAAACTTTCTTTTGCGCCGTTTGGGGAGGAGGCTGGGCCATTTAGTGCTTTGCCTGCCAAGTCACAGAACATCTTTGCTGCTTTCTTTTTCCCTTCAATTGTCATTGAAAATAACTAGTCATAATGCCTTTGTAAGCCCCGCCTGGCGTCAGCTCTGCGTAAATCATGCTCCCAGACGGGGCCCCTTGGTTTAGAGGTCCAATTGTGGGAGTGATTTAGGTAGAGGCGGGATCATGAATAAAGAACACTCACCCTCTTCTTCAGAGGCAGGGCGAGAGAGCCCGGGAGAGCCCTTCCCAAACATCTCTTTTCAGCACCAGTATTTGGCTAAGAGCTTTAATTTCATTAGACAAATGGGGGCTGAGTTTTTCCATGCATCTCAGCCTCCTTTTAATGTGTAAATTACATAGGATTTGCCACTCATTACAATGGTGATATGATTATTGGCCTCAAACAGACCACACTGCACAGGCCCCCGGTGATAGGCCAGCTCAGAAGTGGCATGTGTGGGAAAAATTGGATAGCACATGTTTTCTGATCACAAGCCCTCAAGAGAATTGAATTCACAAACGTGAGGCTCCACTTGGTTTGCACAGAGTGCTTCAAGCGAAGTCGACTTCTGGGTGGATGTGACATCGGGTGGGGAATGATGGAGTTGGAGGGCAAGAGCTGCCTGAGGGCCAGAAGCAGTGGCCCAGGGCAGAGTTTTTGAATTTGGAGCCTGAAGCCACAGGCTTGGCTGTCTGAAGACAAGTCATGCAACTCACTCCTGTGAACCTCAGTTTCCCTGTTTACAAAAATGAGGATCCTAATGCTTCTGCAATACGTGCGGGTTATGAAGGAACGTCATTTTTTAAGCTCTGCCACCAATGACTCGGCTAAGGGACATCACTCACATTGTCTGACTCATTCTTTATAATAACCCTCGGAGGTCGCTCTGGCTAAGCACGTTAAAGCCAGTTAAATAAGTCAGTGCAGCCTCTCCCCCTAAATGCTCCACGGGTATAGGGTTTTGTGAGAAAACTTACAGTTTAGATATTGCCATGGAGTATGTCCACCCCTCCTCGACCTGTTTGTAGAAAACCGCAGTACACACTAGCACACGAAAGGCTCTGAGAAGCTCCTTATTTACATGTTTTTTGTCTGTTTGTTTTATTTTTTTAATCCAGAATTTCAGATGAGACCATCTTCCCTAATAAATATGTAAACCCAACTGCCCAGGACCTAAGTCTTCCACAGAGACAATGGCCCTGGGGCTGGTTACTGACCTGGAGAATGAAAAGGTAGTAGAAAATCCTCGGGTCCTCATAAGAAGAATCCTCTCTGCCTGGAAGAGCTTGGCAGAAAGAGATACCCTCTAGAGCAAATACTCTGTGAATTCTTAATTATGATGGGAGGCTCATTCTGGCTAAGCTCTGCCACCATTTGGGCATAATGTGGGAGGAATTTATTGTTTCCTCCAAAGGAAAATTTGTTCTACAGGGATGGAAGATATGACATTGTTTCTTTCTCCCATTCCTTTATTCACTTTGTAATTTTTTAATAAAGCCAACTGTATCCCCCATCTGTGATCTCTATCATGCCCGAAATTTAGACCTTCAGCCACACAAGACTCTGGTCTTTGTAGATCCCCTACTAATCCAAACTTAAGCCCCAGTATTTCACGAGTGGCTTCTAACACCACCATCTTACTCATTTCCACCAGCACAAGTTGGTCACTATTAATACTATTTTATATTTGTTTAATGCTTTGTGTTACGAAGCACATGCATTTCTTAGAAATTTTCAGAGTCCCTGCCTTAGAACACTAGGTCAGAAAGAAGACTGTAGATGTTTCTGAGAGATCAAGTGTTTAGGCATATTTGTTGAGGAAGTGGTTTCACTAGGAATTCTGGGTTAATAAGTAAATGAAAATGATTGATTTTATTATAGGACATCTCAGTGCTTGGAATGTTCCTTGTGGTTCTGAGAGTTTGAGAAGGGCCGGGCAAGTGGGGATACACGTACTGTCTTCTAAGCTACATGTCAAGCCAGAGAGCCCTGTGTCTGTGGGGCGTTTTTTGGTAGTGATGGCAACCTCCAGAGTTCCTGTGAGAAACGAGTGAGCTTTGCTGGTCACATTGCCTGGCACAGCACACGCATGGGAGAGGCTCAGGAGGTGACGTTCTCTGACAGCTGGAGGAACCAGGCAGGCCTCAGCCTCTCTACCTGTCGCCCTTCCAGTGAGCCTTGTTTTCTCATCTAGCTGGTGCCTGGGCTGGACCCTCCGTCCTGGCTCCCTCAGTTCTTCTCTTCCGGGAACAGAGATCTGCTTATCTCTCACCTGGTCAGCTGGGCCCCCTCCTTCCCTGTTCCCCAGATTTTGCCAGTGGACTGAGGCTGGATTATTTCTGCTGTTTTGGCCACTGACCTCTTTGAATAACAATTCAGACACTGCTGGATGCTGAGTATGACTTTTCCCCAGAAAGTGTGCTGCCCTGTCTCATGTGTTGATCAGAAATTCAGATATTCACACCGGCTTGGGCTGGTCGTGGGTTCACTGTCTCTGTAGACAGCACAGAATGCTCAGCCCCCACCTCTCCTGCCTTGGTTCACTCCATCCTCCGCATTGAGAGCTCCCAGTTTGTCAAATGGCCAGGTCTGCCTGGGCTTGGATTGTCTTAGAAATATTTGAGAGCTATACCTCCTATGTGGAAGTAAATGTGTGCCTACGTTAGTGCAGTGGCAGGCATCTGGACATAGCTAGAACCCCACTGTCTAGACTCCTGGGATGATTCTCTTTCGACTATACTAGCATACTTCATTCTCCCCTACTTCATTCCCTGTCTGCTTACTGGCAACAGGTGATGACTCATGCAGAAAAGTTTCTCCATAACTTTGTTTGATCATGTTAGGCATACTAAGATGACTAAGTTGTACCATTTTCACCAACTTTCTGTATTAGGGAGAATAAATCTTATAAAACTCACTCTTTTGAGTGACTCATGTCTGAAATCATGGGTGCTTCAGTAAGACTTGGGCTGAAGTCATTCTCGGGCAAGCTCTGAATGTCAGACTTGCTCCCAGTAAATAGCTTTCGACCAAGAGGTTTCCTAAAGAAACATACTTTACTGCCACCAATACCTCTAGCAATGATCCCAGAGAAAATTTAAGGATGGAGTCATTTATATGACACAGAACTAAGTGTTGGATGCTGGAGGTGGGGTTATCTATGGTTTGCCTGTAGGTTCCTCCATAGGGCAGGGTTTCTTACAGATCTATCTCACGTTCATTGGCCTGGCCATGATCCTGCACACTGAGGCCAACTGGGGTTGAACCCTGTCAGGATGGAGGTGTCATGTCAAAGATCCTTACCTGAATATTTGGATTGTTATACTGAGGTTGGTTCAAGAAAAAGGATACCAGAGGAACCAACCTAGGGGTGGCAGTAGAATCACTAGAGGTTGCTGGGCATGGTCAACACATGGAGCATCAGGGTAGGTGACCCGCTGGATCTCAAACAGCTCAAGTTCCAGTATCTGAAGAAATGGGGTATGTGGATAAGAGGATTAAAGGATTGAGATTTGGACAGTTCTTTATATAATCAGGCCGAGGGATCTTCAAATTTCATTTCTGTATCCAAACAGTAAGCAAACAATTAGATTTATTTCATGTAAAAAATGATGGTGCTCGTTAACTGGAGGGGCAGAGAAAGGATCCCATCCTCATCCCAATAAAACATAAAGTTTAATAATTTATTCATATTCTCTTAAAGTATTTGCCACTAAAGATGTCTATTTGAGAGCTGTGGTTAAAAGCCATGGAACAAAACACAGCTAAAGGACCTGCCCAGAGAGGAAGGCTATGACCTTGATCTTAACTTGTACAGACCCATGCCAAGAGCAACAACTGAGATTTTCCTTTCTGCATTCTGAAAATTGTAGTGACTGTCAATTGCCCAGCGGAGGCTTCATTCTTTACCCTAAACTACTGATGCCATTAAAATTCTTCATCAAATGCTTTGAGGAATATTATATTATATAATACAAAATATTTTTATTTCATTATCTTTCCTGAGATCAATGAGTTTAACTTGCAGTCTTACTACATTCTGAACTACTGCAGATGGTGTAGGTGGCAAATATTACACATTTGGTAAGAAAACATCATGGATATAAATACCCTTGTCTTTTTCCCTCAGATCAGTGGAGAGCTTTAAGAACAGGATAAATACCCATCTGCCTGGAAAATTGCCTGGAGGCAGGGTGATGGACTAGATGTCTGACTTAGATTCCTTCCAACCCTCTGATTCAGAGCTCTTTGCTGTTGCCAACAGAGTTAGTTCTGGTGGGATACGTCCAGGACTGCAGACCCTCCTGCCTGTGAGCATAAGGCTCGGAGATTTTTTGTTGAGATTAGTTAAGAACAAGCCCTCCTTTTGATCTCTGCAGAAATATGCTACTTCTGAAATGCTGTCTGCTCTAGAGACTCCATTTAAAGGTGTGGGTCTTCAATAAATGATGAATGGGTGAGTGTGGATAGATTTTGTTGAGATTAGGGGGTCCTTTCAGGGACCATGGCATCTTTGTGATTTACATGTATTTAAGGGGCGTGGCGTGGAACCTAAAGACATTACCTAAGCTCACCTGCCGAGGGATGGCCTACTGGGATCATATGGCTTAACCACTTGAAACTGTAGATGGTATCACTACCCAGGCAGGTGCAGCGTGGTGTCACAGTGGAAGTGGGCATCTCAGTCGTGGCTAAAATACTCTCATTTGCAATCCTAATGAGCAAAGAGACAGCAGTACGCTTTTGTGTTGATGTATATATGTATGTGCATATTTATTTTTGTTTTTATTTAATTTTCAAAGCAAACCATACTCTCCTTAAGGAAAATTTTTTAAGAAAGCAAACATGTATGAAGAGACTAAAACAAAAATAATCCTAAATTCCCCAGCCAAGAAATAAACACTGTTGACAGTGCAGCGTACAGTAGACACTCAACACTTGGGAGTGGACACACTGAGCACTTGAAAAATTGACTATGAACCCATCCCACGATGGCCAAAATGGAAAAAATCAAGAGTCCATTTCAGAGCATTTTACCTTTTCTTTAATTTTTCACTTGATGAGTAGTTTTTGCATTCTCTGGAGCATAAGCTGAAGAAGTTTAATGAATTACTTGGCGTTACTTCCTGGGTAGGGGAAACATGAACCTGTTCATCAGACCCCCAGTTTCTACGAGCAACATCACTCGCTACTGTTCTAGACATGCAGCTTTCTTTCTACTGCCGTTCTCAGCACGAGCTGCCAGTTTCTATCCAAACCCATTGCCCTTTCTTTTCTTCTCAAGAAATTTTTTGAAAAGAAAGAGTGTTTTCTTTTAAATAATTTAAATCACTTTGCAGAGTGTGACCTGACTGGTAACAATAAAGTCATTTTGAGAAGTGGCTGCTGGTTAGCTGCCCGATCACATTTGTACTCTATGTAAATGGATCCCCCCACACCAGTGCTGTTTACACATAATTTTTCAAGTTCATACAGCAGCCATGCAACTAATTTATATGTGTCATGAACTTTAAGTTGCTCATGATTAGAAAAATTGCATATGCATGTGTTAGAATTTTACTATTTTTCTCTCTAGACTACTTTTTCTAAAAGTCTGTATGTGTGTGTCAGTGTGCCTGTGTGTATGCTGTTTACATAGTTCCTGCATGTTTGAGTTTTTTACTTAAAAACTCTCAGTGGAATATTTTCCCAGTTTGTTACTCATGTCAGTTATTTTACATTTTGATTCATTGATTGATAATTGATTGATAGTTTGCTGTTTGTCTTACCCACCAAAAATACTCACATCATAAGAGCAGGGCACTTTTGGGGCACTGTTCCTTGTTATGTCCTCAGCATCTAGGATAAGTCCTAGCACATAATAGGTGCTCATTAAACATTAGCTTATTGAATAAATCACTGACTAAAATGTTCACTGGATATACAATTATTGACTTCTTCATATTTCCTAATAGAGGTGTAACCAAAGCTTATTAACTATCCTTTTTTTGTTGACATTAATACTATATAATATGTTTATATCACAACCAGTGTTCTGAGGAACAAAAATATTGGCCACTAATTTTGATTTTTCCTCAAGAATAGATTTTAACAGTGGAATTACTAGGTCAAATCAGAAGAATTATGTCAAGTTCTTACTGCTTAATATATTTTGCCTATCCTCCCCCTCAAAACACTGGTATAAATTCTGCACTCTCACAGGCAAATAATAAAAGATGTACATCTGATCACTTCTTTGCTTTATGGAGTGACTTTTCAACTTTCTCAGTTCTGGAATTCAAAGGAATTCCAGGTATGCCATGGACATTAGATCAGTCAAGATATCTCTAGTTGCTGTAACAAAAACTCCCAAATCTTAGCACAATAACAGTTTCTCTCTTGTTCATGGCATAGTCTGATGTAGCTTGAGTGACTCTTCCAGACAGCTGTTCTCAAAGCTGGGACCTGGGGACTCAGGGATTTGAACACCTTTAATCCACCATCACTTCTGGTAATTCACTTCCATATGAATAAGTGTGTCTGTGTGTTTGTGTGTGAGAGAGAGACAGAGAGAGAGAGAGGGAGAAAGAGAGTGCAAGTGTGATGTTTTATGGCCTGGCTAGGAGTGGAGAATGTAATTATGCCCGTGTTCCACTGGCCAGAACCCAGTCACGTGGTCCTACTTAGATGCAAGAGGGGCTGGGAAACAGTCTTCCTGAATATCTGGTCAACAAATGCATCCCCTGAATATCTGTCAACAAATGCATCCTATCTTGAAAGAGATTCTAAAAATACCTCCTTTCACTTTTTAGATTGCTGAAGAGTGCAGGGTGCCTGTTAGTAGATCTGATGCCCCCAATTCTGGTCAGATAGTCTACACTCTCCATTTCCTATGACAGCAGCCAGCACTTGGCCAGCAGTGTTTGCAGAGTGAAGACAAACAAACAACAAGCACCAGTCTTGTCAGCAATGTGGTTGCTCGTCCTGCAATTGAGAAACAATGCTTTTCAATTTACCCACCTTTAGAGTTCGCTTTTGGTGTCCTGGAACGAGTCCAACTTGGATAATTGCATTCTGCTGATATAAAATTCCCCTCTAGTCTCCTTCAGATGAGCTAGACTTCATTCCCCCCTCTACACATTGCAGTACACTGTTCCTGGCACCCAGCGATCACAAAGAAGCTGGTTACATTTCATCACCAGAAAAGTGATCCTTGGGCAAATATACAGAATCTGCAGGTTTCTTTGGGTTCTTGAGTGCAGAAAACACACATTTAATCAATTAGTAAAATTTGTGACTTGAAACTCTAGGTGTTGGAAGAAATTAGTAATCTTCTATTATATTATAAATTTAACTCTAGAAATTTAAAAAAAAATCTTCTCAAGAATAAGTAATACCTTTTGACCAGAAAATAATACAGTACATTTTTTGCTGCTAAATGTGAGATATTATGATATCTTGAATAATAATTATGGGATCTAAACTGTGGTATTCCCATAGCAATATGTTTACCTCTATCTCAAATTATACACTCTTTCTCTCAGAGATTTCAATGAACAGAATAAACATTTAGAGAATTACTCTTTTTTTTTCCCCTCCCAGGAAATTCATTTTACTAAGCAGTCTGCATCACCCCCAATTCCATGTCTGTGTGAGCTAAAATAGTAAGGGGCAGTATTAATTTTCATCCAGAAATGAAATATTGCTGGTGGTGGGTGATTCTGTTAAAAACTGAAGGTCAATTTGCAATTAAAGGGTCTCTTAACAAAGTATCAGAATAATGTACTGCTCATTGAGGGGATGAAATCAGGAAAAATATGGCTGTTGAGCAATTATTAAGGCTGAGCTTGAAACTTGTAGAGATCTTTTATTTTTGTCTAAAAATATTAAAAAAAAAATACAGGCTTATTTCTGATTTAAGAATTTCAAAGCTCCCATAGCCAAAGGAGGGAGATTTTTCTAACAGTAGGGGGTTATCCTATTAAAATTCATCATGATTCTCCTTACTGAGAGGAGTAAACAAGAACCAATTTTCTGTAGTTAAAAAGTTAGTGGAGATGCAAGTTGATCCAGGACAGACTTGATAGATTCCTATGTAATGTGTAGGAAATAATTCAGAACCAGAATCTATAATTTACAGGGGATCCTTTCCCTTTTCTTTCTCTTGAGCAGGGGGAGAGGGCAAGAGGAAATCTGTGTTAGGGAAGAAAAGGAAATCCCCCTAGCACGCACAAAAGGATTTTATAGCTTTTAATTCTGCTAAGCCACTGATACACGGAGGATGCACAGCACTGCAATTATCTGGCTAGATAGATGTAATTGTATCTATCAAACTAAATAGAACACTGTCAGATGACAGCCAAGATTGGATTGTCTTTAAGGGTCAGGCAGAAGCCTAGAGTGACCTCACTCCTCCCTTCTCACCATGCCTGTTTCCTTAGTCTTTGATGGGACCCATTTTGCTAGCCATCTGAAAGCACATACAATAACACTGTCTTTTGCTTTTTGCCAGTAGCCTCCCTAGAGAGCACGCTCAGTTTCTTTGTGCCCGGGGGATTAAGCCTGCCCAGACCTCCCTTGCATTAGAAATGTATGATATCGATATCAGTGCTTAGGGAGCATCAGGCCTCTGCACTGAACAGATCGTGCCTGGCTCCGCAAAGTCTACGTCGCGCAGAGAGACATATAGGCTGGGTGGAGAGGGGCCAAGCCAGGCTTTTGCTCTGGAAAGCAAGTATTAGGTAATGATTTAGAGTTTGTTTCTGAGCCTGGCCCTTGATGTTCAGGACACTTTCATGTGCTGTATAAATGGATTTGAACCTCTGAGTGGTTTTACGTTTGGTGTATCAGCGGATCATTGTCATCCTATAGGTGCAAGCTGGACTATCGGCATTAATGTCTCTCTGAGATGATGTCTTTAAAACCAGCATACACCCCCCTCCCCCTTGCTCATTTATAAGCAGTTGGAATCTATTTTCATGGAGTTTCTCCAATCAGGATCATGTCCAAACCATTTTGGTTTTTTTGAGCCTTCCATACTATATTTACTATGTTTAGGGTAAAGCTGGATTCTCCCCGTGCTAAGTAGCAAACCCATGATGGTTGAAATATTCCACTAGTCCTGCCGCATTTATGGAAAGAGACAAAACACACAGAAAGATGTGTGGTTATTCAAGTGAGCTACTTCATTTCCTGATTCTGGTTCGCGTTTTCGGTAGTTCTCTGGTAACTCGCTGCCACTGAGTCTTTTCGGTTCCCGCTGTTTGTAGTTCATGCTTCTGATGGGAACCAAGCTCCATGAGAGGCAGGGTTGCCCGATGCCTTTTAGCATAAAGATGCATGATACTTCTGCATATGCTGTGTGTTAAGCTTAACCAGGTTAACGCCCCTCTGCCTGGGTTTTGGAAAAGAGTCCCAAATTGTCACATGTAGAGGGACATTTCAGTGCTGAATTTTATTTCCATGAGATTAAAAGTGAAACATGTAACCACAAAGCTGGTTTATGTCATCCCCCTGTCGGAGCCAGCAGTCATGCCAAAAATTAGATATTTGATAGGTTTGTGAGAGAAACAGATGCAGAAGGATGCCATTCCCACAAGTTAGACCCCTTCTTATCTGAAAGCTAGAAAGACCATTCCAGATGAAGAAAACATATTTTATTGGCTTTTAAAAATAACAAAGAAAATGTAGAAATTTTTAAAAAATGCTAATTTAAAACTGATGTTATTCTGGGGGACTGATAAACTGCAAATTGGTCTTTTTAAATTAAAAAAAAAAAGTTGTTCAAGATATGCTTACTTGATGTTTACATTCATGCAGCATTTTGACCTCAGCCGGGGTGTTATCACTGAGGGAAAATATCTATGAGATATATTCATGTACATGAATATTGCAAGAAAAAAAGTAGAAAGCTGCAAACCTCCAAAAGGCTAAAACATCCAAAAAGTATTCTCTCAGCTTTTTTGGGGGAAGCATTTTGTGTCCCATTCTTTTTATTTAATTCTGCCAGCTGTCTGCTAAACAAATCTAGCCAGGTGGGACTTACAACCCATGACTAAAAAACCACTAGTGCAGCTGTCCAGCTTGCCCGGAGGAAGAATTCAGACAAATGGCAGGAACGAAAAGATTGTTTTGTTTTCAAGAAAGTAGCTACTGTACCTTCTTAGGGTTCAATTTTTTTCCCTGTTTGCTTAAGTTAAGCCATTACTTCCTAAGGGTTTATGCTAAAACAGAAAAGTAGTATCACCTTTTAAAAATGTTCAGTGTATTTATGTTATAATGATTTTAATTTACGATGATTTTCCCTTCATTTAGGCTGTACGTTACATTGCAACCTGGTACTGAGTTGTCCTTTTTTTTTTTTTTTTTTTTGAGAGTTACTGATTGCTAAATCTTTTTTTCCTCTCTCTTAGGGGTGAACAAGTTATTAGTGAGCTGTGACTGAAATTTATTTCTAAATATCGCATAATTAAATACAGAGCTATTTAAAGGTGAAGGTTGGCATGGCTTATCCGTGAGCAGAGGAACAGAACAGGCTTCTTTGCACTGCATCATCAGTCGACCTCAACTGTGCATTTCTCGTCAGCAAATGGGCGCTTCATTTGGTGCGTCTGAGCGGAGGATGACAAGGGCTGCGCTAAAAATGATCACGTCGCCATCTGATCTACAGCTCCACTGATGACAGATCAACGTGGAAACCACTCAGTTACTTTCCCCACGTCTTTGACATTTGTCAATTCAGTGAATCTCAACATTGCCATCAAACCTGCCTAAAATTCTTATTATCTCATGCAAAACGCCGATAGAGTTATAGCTGGTCTCGGTCTTTGGTCCCAGCACCTGTTCGAGAGATATGACACTCCCATTCAGGATTAGGGCACGACGCTGGCTGTGGCCATGCTTTTGTAACCCACCCCGGGGAAGTCCTTGGGGTGCTAGTGTACTGATGCCCTTCACAGAAGCAACGGGGAACACAGCAGTCTTTGACATGCAAAGAGAAATACTTGCTATGTACGTTAGCCAGCTGTGATTTCTGCACAGGTCAAAGAGAGTTAAGTCTCAAAGGGAGAGTAAGGATTGTCTTAGCCAGGGTGCATGTCATTCTATAGGCTGGTGAGGATGTTTGGCTAAATCTCAGAGTAGATTTGGCAAGGAGCTAGAACCAGGAGATGGACACATTCAGTTGCCTCATTCTGCCATTTACAGTGACACAAGGAAGCGATGCCTGTAGTCTGAGTTCTACAGATCAGAATGGTATCCAGACTAACAGGCAAAGCCAGATGACTGCTCAAGTCGCCTTTCTTTCCTCTTGTATAAAAGACTTGAGTGATATTGGCCTGGGTGCTCACAAACCAAAAAGAAAGAAGGCCAATTTTTCATGAGGAAATTGAAGTACTGATGCAGAACTAACCCTCGCAGTTTGTTGTTATTTAGTGAAGAAGGCGTAATGGGGAATTTTTGGCAAAACTTGTATTAATGCGTAACAATAACTTACCACAAAAGAGTAATGGCACCACTTAGCCCTCAGAGGATTCACACGTGCATTTCAATGTGAGAAGTGAATAAATTGTGCAAAGATGTATTAACAAACCAGACTGAAAAAAGTAAAGGATCCCTTCCTCTTCAGCCTCCTTTCCACCCCTGAAGCCTGGACAGGTGCCCCCTCATAAAACAGCAGTCACCTCGGTCTCAAAGGTATGCTTCGTTTGAGCATTTGGACTTAACTGTGTTTGGACAGTGAGAGCAGCCAACATATTGTTACTACTGTAACTCTGTGGTTAAGCAGGAACGAACACCAAGAAAAAATTCACAAATACTCTAAATGCAGCATCATTTGCTCTTACACTGGTGAGAGAGAACAAACATCTATTTCAGAAAGAATGCTCTGAACATACATGTAAGAAGTGGTGCTTCGTAGAAAAAAATTAGAAAGGAAATCTCACATTTCCTCCTTTTTCCTTTCTTCCTTTATGTATGTGAGTGCATATGAGTCTGTTTATATCTAAATTCGCTCTAAATACATCTTTAAATGTGGGCAAGGATTGCTTTATAATAGAGTGCAGACAAGCAAACCCATAATACATACATTTTCTATATTTTCTCCACTTCAAGACTGATGAGTGGAGATCCAAAAGAAGAAATAATTTATACTTGTAGAAATAGAAACGTGTATACGTGTTAGGCAAGGATCTTAGAAATCTTAATTTCAAACCATGTGGTGAGTACAGACTAATATTATGGAGAGGGAAAGGTTTCTCTAATGCTTTCTCCATTAACAAAAACAGTTACAGTGGAGCCAAAGGTTTTCAGTACAGAGCAAGTTTATAATTAATAGGATGATTTTCTCTTGCAGACGTTCAGATACGGCGTGTCCTTTTGTAAGTAGTAATTTCATGATGCAAAGACTCCTGTAATATAGTTAATCTGAAACACGGCTGTTGGGTTTGTTGTTTTACATCTGCATGGTAAAAGGGTATCAAATATCTTCTTTAGTTTTATGTCTTTTGCAGGATCCTAGGCTTTTCTTTCCAAGACCTGTATCCCAGCCTTCATGCAAGTGGGTTCCCTCTTTAAAGTTCTGCATCGTTATCTCAGGATTCTGCTGACTTCTAATCACTAGGATGGTGAACTGGATTTGAATATTTAACCTTTCAACTATTTCTCTAGGGAAAAAACTAACTCTGAATCCTTATCATGTTTTAAAAGTAATTTTCTCAAAAAGTAGTGGTATGCTCTAGATATTATTCAATCCAAACCTACAACCAACATGCCCTATCAATAGCATATAAGATATAATTGTACAAATTCTAATTCAATACTAGAGGCGTACGTGATGGAAGGCTCTCAAGTCTTCCATTTCATGCCCTCGTTTTGGCATCTTTTTGATGATAGCCCAACAGACTAACAGCGGGTTTCTTTATCACGCAGGTAGAAGTGAGAATTTGAGGCTCACTTAACAGTGTGAATTTTCCCAGTGTATCACAATTACACAAACACCTGAGCTCTCTCTCTAGCATGTTGCTGATCCGCTCTGAAAGTTGTGTGTTTCAGGCACTGTGCTGTCCGTGCACCTAACGTCTGTATTTCCTCCTACTCCTCCCTGCGTTCTCTCTCCCTCCCATCCTGCCTTCTCTTCTTGTTCGGTTTTTGCTTCTCTCCAGTCTATGTCTTATATTCTCTTCTTTTCTTTTCCTTCTCCCTTTTTTCTTCTTTCATACTTCCTTTCCCCTTGTTAAATTTTAAAATTTGGCCTTTAAGCCAAGGCTTTTCTTAGTAACCATGGGCACCCAGTTCTAGAAAGCTTTCATTTTTTCAGTAAAATGTGCAAAACTAAAGCTCCAACAATGCTGTCTATTGAAGAGCAGTCACATTATTCTATAGAAATCATATCCAATGATTTCATTTTCTATCGAACATGTTTCTGGTCTCATGACAATTAAAAAAAAAACTCCCACAAGACTACGCAGTCAAGCTATTCAGGTTTAAGCAACTAACCTAATGTATATAGATTCACCATCACACGGCAATTTCTTACCAAGTCAGAATGGAGAGACAGACCCTCCCCAGTGCTCTTGTGTCGTACTGTTTACAAGGCAGTCCTGGACTTCTGGTTTACAGCTCTGCTTAGATCCTGTTACAGTTACACTTAGATCTTTCTTTTGGTAAAACGGAATTTAATGAGAAGGAAAGTGTGCTTTCAGTTTGCATTTTCAGAAGGATTTATAGTTAAACTTAGGACATGTACAACCACATTTACCCCAAAGTAAGCAAAGGATTCATTCACAGAAAGAACAAAATGTTCCCACTTGAATCGAAAAGGAAGGAATTCCTCTCTAAAAGTTTTTTTTTTTTTTTTGGAGTGTAACCAATATTAAAAAACACTTTTCTGAAGCCAAAAAGTATCTTACCTTTTGTAAAAGTCCACCTTGAAGTCAGTTACAACGCCGGTGCGCTGACCATTTGCAAATCCCACGGCTGCAACCGAGAAAGGCTGGGGCTGCCTCCTGAGACATCTGTGGACCAGAGGGGCTGGCAGGGGCTGCAGAGCTTTCCCTTGAAGTGACTGCTCCCAGCCCGGCTGCAGGAACAGCCAGCCTGAGGTAACTACTTCCACATATCAACACCTTGTCACTGGTGGTCTGAAAGACATGAAGCCTGCCAGGGAAAGGAAGTACCTGCTCTAGGGAGGGCTAACCAGCTCCCCCGCCCCCCTCTACCATCAAGCCCTTCATACAGAAGAGAGAAAGGAAGCCAGGTAGGAGAAAATGACAGTAATAAAGCAAATTAAGTGCTTAAATTATGGCACTGGTTGGCTTTGGTTATTGGTATTTAGCTACATAATGAATTTCTAAAAATTCATGTCACATCCGATTACCTAGCTTCCGAAGAATTTAGTCTATCTAGGTCAGGGGCCCTAAAGGCACCATTGTGGCACGCACACTTGTTGTGATGCTTTGGGAGATGATTCACCAATAGTTTGTGGTTAATAATTGTTTTCAACTGACTTACTGAAAAATAAATCAGAGTGGAGGATTCAGAGCTATTCCTATAATAATTTCATTTTGGCTCACTGATAGTCCCGTTTGCATTCTTGAGTGAATGGGAAGGTGTACATTTAACTAATGTCTCTGGGACCATATCAATCCTTAAACGTCCATGAAACGATGTTCCACGTGTGAATGTCATTTGCCACGTGTTTTTTCAGGGGAAAAAAAGCCAAAGGCTGAGATCCACTGCCTTAGGATTTTACTTGCTAATATGTTTTATTTGTCCATATTTAGTCTCATTATAATCATGACATAGTAAAGAAAAAGGTATAATTTTGTTAATCATCTAATAATAGTGATAGATGAGACCTCAAAAGAGACTGTCTAGTTGCTTTTGCTATGGACCGGATCACAACTAAACTTGCCCAAAATAGTCAGCAATGATGCGCCCTCTGATCGTTCCAGTACTGATTCAGAATATAAAGTGCTGGGAAGTGCTATGATGCTTAGGTAGAATTTATAATTGAACCTAAAATATGAAGTCTGTGTGCCTGGGCTCCTAAGGAGCAGTTGCTATGTAAGGATGTATTATAAAAGAAGCTCCTTCTTGTTAAAGTAAGTTCCGATTGCTCTTGAGATAAGCAAGCCTTGGTTTCTTCACTCTTGCTGAAGTTTAAAGCAGTTGAATTTTAGTGGACATATCTAGCAGCTATAGGAACTCTGAGCTGACATTTTGTATATTTATTGAGTCATTTGTTTAATGCTTGTCTTTTTTGTAGAAAGTAAGCCCCATGAAGACAAGGATTTTATGTTTACATTTTTACCTACAGTGCCTATAATAGTGTAGCAACACCTGATACAGGTGGATAGTCAATAAACACTTGTGGAATAAAGAAAAAACATCCCCTGCTTTTTCCTAGGAAAAGTCAGCATTATATTCTCACCATCTCAGAACCCAGTGCCCCAGTAGTTTTCTTCGTATCTTATTTTTTCACAGAGCCATTCAAGAGAGGTCGACCGATGTAGGGCATTGGTTTTTATTTTCCTTAGGAAAAAAAGAAAAATCTGATACCATTTTCACTAGCCAACATGGTCTTTCTGGTTTCTTGACTTATTTGGCAAAGGGAAAGCACAGGTTGAACTGTTTAGAAAAGATAAAGGATGCTTTTTGGAATTGTGAAGACTGGGGCTTTTACACATGGTTTCAAAGTTGATTGAGCACGTAAAGCTCAACGAAGACAGATCCTGCAAAAGCAAAGAAACCCTATCTGATGAGAGCCCCGAGTGTGAACACACTGCACGATAACCATGTGGAAACCATAGCCTGTGCCGGCAACAAAGGCCGCTGTTTAATGAGAGCAGCTATTGTTCGTGAAAGTCTAATTTGGTAAACATCTTCCAGTGCTGACTCTTCAGGACTGAAAATCCACTAGTAAATCACCACTGTGATTTAGCACTGATGCTGGAATTCACATCACAAAGTATTCTACGGCATCAGCTGAAACTCCAACAGGTCGCTGAAAGGTGCATTTCATCAGCAAGCGATTTAATTCATATCAAAGGGATTTTACCCCAAGTGAGTGGCAACTGGCTACTTTCGAACGCGGTTAACCATTGAGGGAAATGAGTTGTTTTCATTCCCCATAAAAAGGGAATAATCCATAATCCTAGATGTTTGAAACGTTGTTTCCTCAAATTCCATAGCAAACAATATGAAATAACCACCCATCATCTTTGTGTCTTAATCATGTTCGGTAACGAAGCCCTTTAGATAATTGGCACTGCTTCTGTAGTAGGCCAAACTTTCTTTCAAGTTACAAATACTCACAAAAGGTTTACATTATAAGGGGCTGCTTTGGAGATGTGCAGATTTGGTTTGTAAGTACAAAGTGAACATGCAAATTGCCTTATCTTGTGGGATTCACAAACAACCATCATTCAGATTGATTTAATACATGGCTTTTTATCTTAAAAAGTGTTAATTAGAAAATAAGGACAGTTCTCTGAACACTTAAGAGTAATAAATAGATCAAAACAGCATCCATGCTTCTGTGACGGAACTTCTGAAGGCTTTGTAAAGGGATTAATGCAATTGTCAAAAAGACCACAGTATACATATTTAATAGTGTTACCGAGCCACAATTACATTTTTAGGACTTTATTGTTAAGTTTGTCAAAATTTGCTGTCTTGAAAGACTGAGATTTTGGACAACTTTGTTCAACAGTTTGAGGTTACTATTTTATTTTAATTTGTCCTCCTTGGACCCCCAAATACATTCTTCCAGAGAAGATTCTAAAACCACAAGTGAGTATCGGAAGTTATGCAAAGAAAGATGGGTTGTGGAATTGCACAAAGGGAAATGTTAAGAGAAAAAAATTATGATTCATGCATTTTCTTTTGAATGAAGAACATAAAACTATTTGCAGAGAATTTGCCTCTATTTTGCAGTTTCTCTATAATCTGACAGTTAAACGCATGTGCTGGGACGTCAATCTTGGCTCTGCCAGCGCCTGGCTCAGTGACTTCAGGCAAGTGACGCTGTATCTCTGTGCTTCGGTTCATCTGTAAAATGTGCAAAATCACAGTCCCTTTCTCCTAGGGTCTTATGGTGGGGATTAAATAAAATAGTGTTGAGTGGTGCCTGGCGCCTGAGTAAGTGCTCTGTAAGTTATGATAATTAAGGCATTTGCTAATGAACCTAGAGGTGGTTTGCACCAGGCTTGGTTATATGGTTATCCTATCACCAGCACTAAAAATACTTGTGAGCGCCTCTTCAAATTCATGAAGAAGGCAAACATGCCCAGTACCGGGTAAGGGCCTCTGTGTCTCCTTGGAACTTGCTTGCCCTCCTCTTCAAAAGGTAGACTCCTGGGGCCAAGCCACTTCCTCTCTAATGCCTCTGTTTGTGTTTTATTACTACTTCATCTTGATTCAGTATTTTGATTTAACTAATAATACATTATAGGTTGTAGAATATTTTAAAGTATTAATGGTAGAATATTTTAAAAGTATGAAACATCATACAAGAAAATCTATTGGCCAGAAAAAGAGTTGTTTTTTTTTTAAATCATCTATCATTCCAGAAATTTTCTTTGCATTTTCCTTTGTCTAGTCTTTTTTTTTTTTTTTTTTTTTTTTTTTTTTTTTTTTTTGGACTTCTCCCTACGACCCCTTCTGATTCTTTACCCTTTGTGTTTCCTTTTCGACCACATCTTCCAAAGTTCAGGCTTCCTGTGGTCTTTTAAACTGGAGACGCACCCCTCCTGAGGCCTTTGGCCCCTTGAATTGTGAACTTCCTCCTTGGTTTCCCAGTCAAATGGTCCTTCCCTTTTCCTTCTCTGCCTGTTGGTCAGTCCTTCGGTCACACATCCATCTGCCCTCCAAAAACCCTAACTGCCTCCTCTGCTTCCACCTTTCGATGAATCCTATTCACTAACTGCTCTAAGTACTCTCACTTCAAGAGGACAGTACAAGGCAAAGTTATGAAACTCTCGTGGTTGGAGGTCACTGTGAGTTTCTCTCATGCACCTTCAGCTGCATCCTCATATTTATTTCAACTGTATTGAGCTTGTTTGAACACAAAGGCTTGGCAATATAATAGGTACTACACCACGTATGGTATGTTATCTTATTGAATTCCTTCATTAATTCCTTACTTTCTTATACTAATCATAAGGGAACAAGTAGCCTCATTTAACCAAGGGAAAGTAGGTTTAGAGGGATTAAGCAGTTGGTCTGAGCTCTCATAACCTAGAAGTGGCTGAGCCAGAATTCAGAGCTGGCCTGATGGCCAACGTTTTGGCCGCTGTGCTGAGCAGCCTCTCCTGGCCTCGCTGGCCCCTGGCAGCCCCTCAGCCGATTCTCGTTCTCTTCCTGTACCCCGTGCAATGCCCTCCCCCCATCACCATCATCAGGTTATGCTGCTTCCTAATTTCCTGAGAACGCTGAGGCTGCTCAGAGCTTCCCTTCCCTTTGTCCTTCTCCACATCTCTGTGTCCCACCTGTTCCTGATCAGTTATGAGCTTGAAGGATCCAGGCCACCTCCCTCGTTCCTGAGTAAACGGGGCTCAGAGAGAAGAAGCACTGGTCCAGGTTTGGATGGTGGACTGGGGGCAGACTCAGGACTGACATGTGGGCCTTTGGACTCTTAGACCAGTGCTCTCACTGCCCTGGGCCCCTTCTGAGAGGCTGCAACTTCAAATGTGCTGTTGGCATATCCACTCTTTGTGTGACGGACAGCCTTCTCTCCTGCTTTTTGATCTTATAAGTTTATGAATGGTTCCTCTTTCCATTGGCTCCTTTTATCTGCTTACAGATGCTTTTATTTCCATCACCTAGAGATACAAAAGAAAAGTTTCTCTGGACCTTACTACCTCTGTCTGTCTGTCTCTCTCTCTCCCTCTTTCTCTCTTTTGGTGCAAAGTTCCATCAGTTAGCTGTCTCCATGCACAACATCCTTTCTTACTCACTCATTAATTGATGCCTTGCTACTTGCCTTTCACACCAGCTACCATTCATATCCTGGTTGAAGCTATTATTCCTCAAGACATTCTTAAGCATTCTTATAGTCAAATTTCATTCTCTGAAATTGAAAGGTCTTCATAGCGTGGCCACTGGAAGCCTCTGCAAGTTTGAAATTGCCCCAGATTCCAGAAACCATTGTAACCTCAGGCGGAAGTTTCGGGATCTACAGCCCAATTCTCTGACTCTAAGCAACTAGTCATTCGTGCTGTTCTTTTAGCCTTGACTTTGTGCAAAATTCTAATACTTATTACCCAATTTCTGTCTCTTTTTTTTTCTTCTTGTCCTAGTGTCTGTGTTTTAGAGTTTGCCTAGAATCCTATGTCCTCTAGTATTTGGACCCTGCCTTGTTATGGCCACTGTCCCCCAGGGAGCAGAATCCCTTGCATTACATCCTAATGACAAAGAGTTTCCTAACCCCTGGTAGATGGCTACCCAGCGCGTGACTCCAATATCTCAGTATCACTTCTCCTTAGACTCTTCAGCAGTACACTTAATTCTGCATAATGCTAACTGCCTCTCTGAACCCGACCAGCGTCCTGTGTCTCCAGTAAGTTTCCTTCCAGCACCAGTATATGGGCCTGTCCTCCTCGTGCTGGGAGAAGTCAAATGGCAGATTCCAGCTTCTTCTGGAGAGCCCGCGCAGTGTGCTTAGCTGGACCACACCGGGGCCTGTCCTAGAAGCTGTGTCATTTTCAGACTCTCTGCAGCATCCAGCCCCCCTGCTGACTCACATACTCAGCCCCATTTCCCTCCTGCATTGCCTTTAAAGGATGACAACTCAATAGGACTTCCCTTCCTCTCTTGCTGCACCATCAGGTGCTCTTACTTCTTTTGCCAATTTTTCTTAATACCCTCTGCTCCTCTTTTTCACTATTTCTCCTTTGAAATTCTCATTTATTTCTAAAACTTCATCTAGATAGTCCATGTCTTCAACATCTCTAATGTCAGTAGGACTCCAATCCCCACACATACATTTACAGCTGTGCACTGGGACCTTTTATCTAGATGTCCCAGAGACACAGTCACCTTAATAATATCCCAAAACATCAGTTTCCAACACCACAGAAATGTCTCAGCTTCTCTTGCTGTTTTTTCCCTCTATTGTTGCTAAGAGAACTACCATTCTCCTAATTATTATGATTAAAATTGTGTGGTCATGACTGATTTCTTTTACTTTGTTGCTTCCCACATCCAGTCACCATATCCAGCTACTTCACTGTCAGTCGTATCTTGGCTTCCTTTTTCTTTATGCTAGCCATGACTCTTCTGGTGAAAGTCTTTGCTGAAAATCACATTAGCTCAGATGGCCTTGCTCTGGATTCTTCCTGTATCTGTTCTGACTCCATCTTTCCTGTCACCATTGGACCACTCTCTCAAGAGCAGGGTTCTAATTAAGTGAGATGATATCCGCAAGAATTACTTTATTATATCTGTTTACTATATGAATATTAACTGTTTATCATATGCCACCGACATGCTCAAATATTAAATTCTTCCCAATGCCCACTAAATAAGGACAAAGTATCTCTTTATGTTTTTTAAGACATCCCCCTGTGATTTTGTGCAAGTTTATGGTTCTGGATATTTCCTACTAATCCTTATGATTTTAATTCTCTCTCTCCAACTGGCGATCTTGCCATTTGTCAGATACATCCCCACCACCTGCAGTGTGTTCACTCCATGTTCCTTCTCTCCCAACCCCTGGAGTAGCCTTGCTCCAGTGAGATGGAAGTAAGTCAAACAAATGATGTCTAGCTTTATTTAGTAAAGAATGACTGCCATTCATTCAATTTTGGGGTTCAGCGTGGGTTCATCTATTGATTTTGCATTTTGGGTCATATTTGAATATTCAGTCATAATCCTTCTTTATCTACACAGCTATCTTCAGAAGATGGAAAATAATAAGTATTGATCATGTAGAAAAAAAGGGGTAGGTTTTAGTTGATGACATACTCCCTATGAGACAAGAGTATAATGTAGCTATTAAAAAGCCAGCAAGATCTTAGCCTGCATAGATTTAACAAAATATCTAGTTTGAGTGACATTACAGTCCCCTGGGTCTCAGTATTGCTTGGACTATCCCAGGATATTTTGCCTGGGAGCCACACCTGAAGAGGATCATTGGCAGAAAGGATTGTGTGCAGAAGAGGATGGCTAGGATGGTGAAGATTATAGAAATTATCTTGTAAGTTAAATGAGAAAAGGGTCCAGGATAACTTAACCTGTAGAAGAGAAGATCAATTAAAGAAATGACTACCATATTTACATCAGTGTAACACTGTCATGAAGAACAGATGCTCTGTGTGTTTCTTTAACAATAAAAGTACAGAAAAATAGAACTATTCATGAATCAATAGTATAAAGGATCATTCTAGCAGGACCTTTCCCACAATGGACAATAAGATTGAGTCTTACTGATCAAGATTTCCTACAGGAGAGGGAAGTTGCTTGAGCTGTCCACAAACAACGCTTTAAATTTTAAGATTCTAAAAGGAAAAAAAGCAAACTCTTGCAAAGTCATTGGAATAACTTTATGTTAAAAATAATAGACACTGGAGATATGGTTTTGCCATCCAAAGCTAGACAAAATCAAGGTATGACTAAGGTAGAGGTCCTAGCAATGAGGAGACTCCCTCCTCCAAAAATAATGGTGAATTGTGAGAGAAATACCAACAGAATTCATATGTGCATGATTTGTGAAAAATGATCTTTTGCTTGGAAGGCTGATTGCACCATGGTCACTAGGAAAGAGCACATGGTCACCAAAGACCTTTGGACTAAGAGGACTAGGTTAAAGGGTAGTCTTGGAGCAAATAGCAATTTACCTGGGAAAGGGATGAAAAGAAGGTCACTGGCTTTGTGAACTGCGTGGCTACAGGGGAAAGTCATGTTTATGCTGAGGATGGTGGGAACCTGGCTTGACCAGTTCTGAACCCATCAGACACAGCCTCATGCCCCCCACAGTGCCTTGAAGTTCACCTGATGGACTTGATGTTTACAATCCCTTCTCTTACCACGTCTCCATTGCTTTTCACCCCATCTGCATTCTATTTTCCTTGCATGATGCTCTGGCTAAATTAGTGGGTGCCAAGCTTTCTCAATGAGCTGTCTGTCTCCTGGAACCTCCACTTGTCTTCAGGTTGTCAGTTGCAATTTTGATCATACTTGGGATTTATTTCACACAGCTGTGCTACCAGGGGCTTGACCCGGTCTTCAGTAATTCTCTACTCCACCCGCCCCACCTCCCCTCCTTATTTTTCAGCCTAGTCTTAGCTGCTACATTCTCTCGCCACCTGTTTTGGCTCCAGAACACAATCAAAGTTGTTTTATTCCAGACTGACATGGACAGTCTGGACTCAACTTTACTAGTATCAATGGAAAGAAAAAGATTACCTATAATCATCTCATAAGTCATAGAAGAAATATAAAAAGCATGGGCAAGTGTAATTTATCACCCTGAGCAAGTGGGCATGTAATTACTTGCAAGGCTGCTTTTAGTTTTAAACATCGTTTTCTATTGCTATCCTTAGACATTTTTCCTGTGTAGAAGTTTTGGGGAATTTTGCACATTTGTAAGTGCCTGGTACTGGAGTTACTTCTGCAAAGTCACATGCACATTTCAATGACACTGCCAACTATCTCCAATTTAGCCAGAGGGGGTCTATTAACTTCTATTCCAGACCCTCTTGGCTAATATCTTGGCGCTGAAGTTTTCGTTGCCCATTGAACTATAGTGCCAGATGACGTGTACTAATAAATTAAACACCCAAATAGCTTCTACAAAATTAGAAATTAATTCTCTTTGGTGTTATCATTATTGCTGGCACACCCTATGGTCATCATATGCCATCCATTCATGTGTTTATTTAAGCGAAACACTAAGTAAATTTGATTTTTAATATTTTTGGATTGAATTTGGCCCTGAATTTCAAAACTTGTCTTTATCTCTCCCCCTATAAGGCCTTTATCATTTCATTAGCTGGAAAGATTTTCTTTTTTAAAAGTTTTTGTATTTCTGGGATTGAACACTGGAAGCTATGGAGAGTGTTTTTCTCATTGAGGCATTTTGATGTCATGAAAACCTCTGTTTGAAGTGGGGTGGGCTCTTACTTGAGAGGATTTCTCAGCTTAGCTCTTCTGGGCGTGACCCAAGCTGGCCGCTGGTCCTGCCTCCACTCATGATCCAGCAGGGCTAGCAACGACCACCATCTGAATGCATCTCCTAGAAAAAATTTAGGAGAAAGAAATTGATTGGTTCCTTCTTGGCCAATGGTCTTCGTTGCTGGTTGAATCTGTGGACATCCTTAATCACAAAACAGCCTAAGGCTATTTTCCACGCAGGGAACTGTGATTCAGACAATTTCACCTACAGTTGGGCCGGGCAAACAAATTAACCAACATATTTTGCATGGTGGTCAGATTTTAGTTATCTGAATTAATGAGTGGTAGTATTGCTCTGTTTCCTCCAAACATCACTCTTTTTGGATCTGCAGAATAATCTTATATCAAATAGTTATAAATAATGAAGCTTCTTTGATACAAAGGAATTCAGGAGACCTCAAAAGCTGTTGAGTGTCCATGGCCCATCTTTTTCAGACCTTTTGAATTTATCTGTCTCCCAGCATTCTGTTTCTAAGCTTGTTGTATGACTCAATTTCTAGACTCAGAAAACTAATTAAGTAACAAGAGATCAGCTCTTGCTGGGCTCTTGGTGCATTTGAAATAAAAGTGAATGAAGAGGGTGATAATGTCACCCAAGTTGTTAAACATGCAATATTCTTAAATAAACACATTTTGTCAAGCACTTACTACATGTAAGTTTGTGTGCTAGACCCTCTGGTCACAGGAAGTTCTACATTATGACTCCTGCTGTCACTGGCGACTTGGAGCACAGCAGATTTTGTTGTGCACAGGAATTCCCCTCCAGAATGGTTAGTTGGAGTAAGATTCCCCTTGAGTAGATCTAGAGCAGTGAAAATCTGGGTCACTCTTCTGCAGGCTCGAAGCTGAAGGAGGGTCTTAGAGCTGTCCTACCCACTTCAAATGGCACAGTGCCCTGTTCAGAGCTGCTTTGGAACAGACCTGCGAGATGGCTGTGGGCTTCTCTGACTTCTGGCAAACTACTGGCATCTGCCTTCTACGTTATGTGCTATATTGCTTAATATGTCCCTCTTGGGAAAGTGTACAGTAATTGAAAACAACAACGACAAGACTGGGACGTTGGTGTCCTCACTGAGAGTCAGGGATGCTCTTCTGTGTACTTCCTCAAGATGAATTTTTACTCAGCACATGTAACATAAAGCAGATCAATTTTATGCTTGTTAAGATTCAGACATTTCTGTATTGTTTGCATTTTATTTTCTGAATCCTTCATTCAAAACCCAGAACAAAATTGCCTTTGTTATAAATAATCATACAATCGTACTCGTTCCTTGAAAGCATGCTAAGTTCACGTCTATCATGGAAAACGGGAAGTGCGGAAACCTGGAGTCTCTCTTCGCCTTCTATTATAGGATACAGGAGCCTAGTAAAATACTAATAATATTTCAGGAGGAGAATATGGCACCTTTTAAGGCTTAACTACATTTAGGTGACATCATGGCTCCACATGACAACATGAGTTTAGATGAAATGCACTCATTAAAAAGCAAATTCCGTCACGTCATGGGTAACTTGTGATCTCTAGCTTTAGTGTGTTAAGCCTTGTAGATCATGCCAGGGCCGACGTGAAGTCTGTTATTCATAATGAGAATAAATTCCACCCTGCTTCTTAGGTCACTCATTCCCGTCACCAGTCAACAACTCAACACACTCTTTAGGAACAGAGAAAGAGAGACCTAGCACATCCTAAAGATTTGAATAATTGCTTGGAAACTTGATAATGCGTTAACATTCATTTGCTGAAAAGTGGGCCATTGATGGTTAAGTGATTTCGTCTTAAGATGGGTGTGTGCCTACTGGTATGTATGTGTGGCTGGTGAGCTCCGTGGCCAGAGCGCTGTGCCAGTGTACCCCAGGTCAGGGGCTTCTCCCCATGTGGCCTGTCAATCTCTCTCTTCCAAGGGTCACATTTTGATCCCGGACCCCAGACTGCCTTTGCACACGTGTTTACTACCAGCCAATAAGGAGATGAGATTGGAGATCATGCATTGCTTAAATCGGTCACCTCCCTGGAGAAAACAAGTCAGAGCACAGAATCCATGTGAGTGGTCCTATAGCAGCACCTCCAGGGCTGTGTCTCTGGGCTTGTGCAGATGGACCTGTCCAGATACAAAGGCACAGACACGAGAGACAGGTACTAATCACACCACTTTAGATGGAGATTCATCTGAAGGAAGACCATTATGAAACAGTGAGTTGTTTGTATCAAAGATTAGTTTAAAGACAGCTGTAGATTTATTATTTTAAAATCTCTGGGTGAGGGGATTGGATTAGATAAACTTTAAAGTCCTTCCAGCTCTAAGTCCTTCCAGCTCCCTGCAGTCTCCAAGTGCATTGATTAACATACATAATGTAAAACAATGTAGTTTCGTAAAGCTAAATTGGCAGGAAGAGAATATTCTCTCAAGAAAAACTACTTTCTATGAGTCTTCCCTTCAAGCTACCCAAAAAAGGTGATCAAGTAGAGCTCAAAAATAATTTCTGGGCTGAAACTTAAAATTCTTTTATCTGGAACAGATTATTTCATTCCACAATTAGAAATGAGATCCAAAATGCAAATATTACTGAGAGAGATAGCACATTGCCTCATATTCACACTATGGTGTTAACAACTGCTATAAGAGCCATTTTACAGAAAAAGTTTGAGAGGGGGGAGCATACCTTATTCAAATATATGAAGATGATTTTACAAATCGGATCCTATTTTATTCCAGTCCTAATTCTGCCAACCCTTCTGGGTATGTAACAGTTTTAAAGACAGTGCTTCAAAATTTGAAGAGAGGGGAAAAGTGGAAATAGCTTAAATGAGAATATAACTCTAAGACTTTCACCAAATGCATTTTTATAGTTTTCCAGTTTGTTATATTTTCTTGTGAAGGGGTGAAAATTTTTGGAATTAAATGTACACTAAAATACCAAATATATACTGTTTCTTTAAAGATTTGTAGCTTGATTTTTCCAAGCTGTCTTAGTTTAGATCAAGTCTCTCTTATATCTGAATTGGTGAGACATGCTATTTACTGTCTTATTGACCAGAAGGAAATCTGTTCAATCAATATTTGGAGATCTATTCCACTTGGACTTCTGTTTAGTCATGCCGGAATGGTATTTGGATAGTCATAAAACACAATTAAGGAGGAGAAAAATGAATTTGTAAATTAACGAAATTTTGAGGCTCCACAGTTTCTGTTCCACACTGTCCCTGTAAAGAGAACCCGGGCTCCACCTGCGGTGTAGGAATGCAGGTTGGATATATGAGTTCTGTGTTCTTGATGGAAGAGTTAAAAAAAAAGGTTCCATAGAGACTATTACGTTTTGTCCTGGGGTCCTCTTCCACGGGTTTGGCTGCTCCATCTTGGTGGGACCATGCAGATGCAGGTCTCCCCTGGGACAGCTGGTTGGATTCATCAAACTCCTGAAGTCATTTAAATAGGAAGCGCAACCCAAGAACAAGTGTAGGTGTTTTGCAAAGAACATTTCCCTAGGCCCCGGCTGAAGAGGATTAGTTATCTGTCCATTTTCCCCAAGAGATGCCAGGCCACTTGACTAGTAATGAGAGCAAACGCCTCTCGCCTGGCTCCACTGCCCTTCCTACTACCGTTTCATAGGGGCAAGTTGAGTCCTTTAACGCAGCCTTCCTCTCAGCATCGTCCACGGCTGCCCTGGCCTGGTGCCCATGTTTCTGGTTCCTCATCCCCTCCTTTAACCTCGGCACTAGATGCCTGCTAGACCCTCCGCAGGCAAGAGCAGCGGCTACCCTTGACCCATTTAAAGGCCCTTCAGGTTGTAGACACTCCTCAAGGAGATAATTTACTGATCTTTGGAACGTCAGGTGACCAGACCTTTGAAAAACTGGTGTTCTTTCCCTCTTTAACAATAACCTGGAAACTCCCCTCCTGTAGGTGACACATTAGAAGACCAGGTTTTCATTCTTCTTCACTTCTCATGCAATCAGAAGAATCCAGTGACTTCAAGTTGCCTGTAACATTTTGTGTGTTTCTTAGTTGAAACTGACTTTCTAAACAACCATGTGAATAAGAATGAAATTCAGGCAAGGAGTCTCTATTTTCCTATTGTTGGAAAAGAGACTCTTCAGGTGAAACCCTGTGTTCTACTCCCTATGACTTAAGACAACATAAAATTTAGCACTTACCAACTGCATTTTAGCCTGCAAATTATTTCCAAGACCCCGAAGAAATGGAACGGCTGAATTGGGTTTGATTGGGAATACAACTTAGAGAATTGTACGGCACTTGCCTCCTCCCACGTGAAAAACTACACAGCCTACTCTACAGATTACAGTTTAATTGTGGAGATAATACAAGACAACTGTAAGCATCTCTCATATTTCCACATGAGAATTTAGGTACAGTAAGCAGAATATAATTATTCCAGTTGGAATTTGGCCAGAAGCTGGGGATTAAAAACCCTTAGTGTTATGAAAAGTTTCATGGGATGTTTAATGACTAGAAAGAGCCAGAAGCTTAGATTTATGACATCTCAAAATAGTACCCCTAGCAGGATTAGTCCACTCAGGTCATGCTGGGGCACAGTTTGGGGAATAGTCAAAAAAGCCCATTTATTGAATCATAAACATAATTTCTAGCAGCTCTGGGTTGGAGATTTGTATTCAGGCACTACTTACCAACTTTTAGCAGCTGCCTTGGGTGTAGCATCCCACTGGCACTCTATAAATGCACAATAATAAAGAAAACGTCAGGTAGGTTTGAGTGATAATGATGGTAGTTAGTGTAGGAGAATGGGGACCACAGCTGACTTTACAAGTAGGTGACGGAGATGGCTCCAGATGTGACGCAATTTCAGAGGCTATGCAAAGACACCAGCAACTACAATTGGTTTGACTTGCTGGTGCCCACAATTTCACAAATGTGATTTTATTCTTTTTAATTGATGCTCAACCCTTACTGAAAGCAAACATACTTGAAAAAGTTAATACATGTCATTTAAATCATAGTGTAACATGAGCTTTTCGCATCCTACTCTAAGGAGTTTTGGTAGAATTGAAGAGTAAAGGATCTTCAAGAATAAAGATATTGGGTGAGTGAAACACCAAGGGAAGAAAAGTTCACAGAAAATAGAGTGTGGAGCCAAAAAAGACAAATTTTTCCAGACTCATTTTCATGGGCCAAATTGTGTCCTGTCTCCCTACTCCTCTGCCCCCAAATTCATTTGGTGAAGCTCTAACCCTCATTATTTCAGAATGTGACTGGATCTGGAGATAGAGCCTTTAAAGTAGTAATTAAATCAAAATGGGATCGTTAGGACTGACCCTAATCCGATCGTTATTAGAAGAGGAAGTGTGGAATCGCAGAGGGACACCTGGAATGTGCTGGCACAGAGAAAAGACAGAGTGAGGACAAAGCAAGAAGGTGGCCATGTCCAAGCCAAGGAGAGAGACCTCAGAAGAAACCAGCTGTGCCATCACCTTGATCTTGGACTTCTACTTCCCGGAACTGTGAGAAAATAAATTTCTGTTTTTTAAGCCACTTGGTCTGTGGCATCGCGTTGCCCCAGCCCTAGCAACAGAAAACATTCACCCTTTGTCAGCAAGAAGGCATCAGGACTGCTGGTTAAACCTCTCAGCTTCTTTGAGGTGGAGGCTTTTATTGGAAGCAGTTCCAATCTTTCTTGGCTCTTCCTAGCTCCAGGGAAAACCCTGTGGATCAGGTCTATCACCTCAGGTTGATTTTGTAAGGCGTGGCTTAAATTCAGATGTTTTCTGGGCATCCCTGATATGAAGAGAGGAGTGAAGAGAGGAGCAGAGCAAAAGTTAAGCTGGGAAATGCTAACCATGGGGCTTACCGGGCTCTGATCAAGGCGGAGTCAGAACATTCATTGTTTGCTGGTAGCCTTGGCGGGTTGGCCAACCCTCCACATTAAAAATGAGGTGCCTGTATTTTCACTACTTAAAAGCCATGGGCGGTTCTCCACGATAGTCCTCTGTTGCGCACTTCTGATGTATTAAGTGAGTTTTGGTGAGAGGATTTCAAAATAGGCTTTGGAGGCTTTAATAACTTTGGCATTGGCAAGCAGTGAAGGGCCTCCTGAATTAATATTATTCAATGTAAATGCAGAGTAACCGCAGCTACAGCAAGTCAGGGTGTTCATGTTCAAAACCAGTTACTAATTGTTAATAATAAAACTGCAGTCTTTTAAAAACACTAGTATTGATATTCTGCTTGTAGAACCTGGGCGTCTGGAGGGCAAGGATAATTTATACTTGCCAGATCACTGAGAGAAAATTCCAGCTATGTGGAAATGTAAATATTCAGTATTAGAAAGGATAATTAGGGATAGGCTAAATATTTACCTAGTTCCCGTCTCTTTAAATCACAAATGAGACTTCTCTTGTTGGCTCAAGTGTTCCTGATGAAGATGGGCTAGGAAAAAATGGGGGTGGGTGGGTAGTGTCTCCCTTTTCCCAACCAAAATCTATCTTATAACTCATGTGAAATCTAGTCCCCTTTCATTTTTGACTTTCAAACTTCTTCCACAATTATTTCATTTTACTAAGATACTGCTAATGAAATTTAGTATGTGTTGTATCAAAAATATCAAAGATATAATGTTGAATATGGACATAAAAACATAATTTTAGCAGCAAATCAAGTGACAGTTAAATAGAATGTAAACAAATTATTTAGAGAAAATTTTCAGGTGAGAAGTGTGCAGACATTCAAGTGTTCAAGGACTCCTAAGTGTCATCATTTTAAAAGAAACTTGCAGTAGATGCACAAATAAATAACTGTATTGTGGGAGAATTGTTATATAAAGAGATTCATGTAAAGCTTTTACTTTCAGTAGCTCTTTTCTTTCTTTTTTATTCTTCTCTTGATTATTTTCTCATGAGGATAGTTTCAAAGGAAATACTGCTCCTGAGAAGGAAGTTTCTAAGTAAGACCAGTCTATCCATCATGGTCCAGGCAGGGAAACAAAAGACATTCTAGGTATTTCAAGCAGAAGCAACTTAATACAGGGAGTTGGCTACATAGATGATGGAAGTTTTGACAAGGTGATGGTGAGGTGACCTAGAAATTAGAAACAGTAGGAAGCCACTACCATTCTGTGACTGGAAGGACACAGCAGGAAGTATTGTTTTCACAGGACAGAGACGAGGACCACCCTTGGGGAACGAGAACCCAGCTGGGGACTCTCCTACTGTAGTTGTGCATACTGAGGGAGGGGTTTCTCCAAGGGAGTAGAATCACACAAAAGGCAGAATCATGGCCAAGGGTGGAAATCAGAGCAGAAAAATATACTCTGACTCCTCTTCTTTTTCTTCCCCCAGGATTCTGCCAGTGCCTTCCCTTGGCCAAATCTGCCAAAATCCAGTTGGCAGAAGAGATCAGAAAATGCAGTTCCCAGCTGTACAAAGCAGAGCAGGGGAAGGGTAGATAATGGATCAAGAGAAAACTGGCAAATGACTTGCACACACAAAATGGAATTACTTTTGTTAGTTTGTGTTTCTCTTTGTTTAGTTTAATCTGGTTCCCTCATGGCCGTGGTACCATACAATGAAAATCACTTTGGGATCCTACACAATTATAGATTTTTTTTTTTTTTTTTTTTTTTTTTTTTGTTGTGAGATATTTAATGAAATAAGTCAAGTCCTTCTGGGCCTCAGAATTGGAAATTCATTGAACACTAATGTGGCAGGTGAGACATGGGAAGCCACGGCTGAGGAAACCAAAATGGTACCCGTTACCGACATATGTATTTCAGACCCAGACTCTGAATACTCATCAGAATATCTGCTCCCAACTTGTTACATGACATTTCAACTTTAGCAATTTTGTACTAATGAACTCCTTTATTTCTGCCTGTCTTATTAGGACACTCCATGCTTTCCAGAAAGGCAAGTGAAGTTTAATAGAGATAAAGCCATTCCACAGGCGCTGCTATGATCAAGAAGCTACAATCAATCTTGTTTTCTTCAAGCATGTCATAAAAAGACCCTTTTCCTTCTGATTAACATTCTTGAACACAGTACAAGCTGATGACTTGCTTGAAGTCATTCACTGTAGGGATACAGCACCTACTGCACGTGATAAAACGACATAAGGCATATGAACTGCTCATTACAATCTAATTAGTTTGGGCTTTTCATTTCATTTTATGTCCTGAATTGAACCTGATTCAATATGATTCCGAGCTGGAGTTCATCATGTCTACTCCCTGGCAGTGCAAGTTCGTGGTGTTTGCTTGCTAGATTCCATGGTTATAGAAATGGTTCCTCTTTTCTCCTTTTAGGTTAGAAAGAATTAGTATAAATGACTGAAGCCTTTCCTGTTATATTTTCTTCTGTGAGAGATTTCAGTCTGACCTAGCACACATCACAGTTGTTGAAGTATTTCAAGAAGGTTTGGTCATTATAATAAATTGACTTAAATGAGCCATGGGTTCACTTCCTCGTAATTCAATGAAACAACAGTCCTAGCCCTTGGGTTGCACTCCAAAGAATGACTAAACAAAAAGGAAAAACCTGGGTTAGTTTTGCTAACAAATTCAATGATGCAGGAGGCTTCTTGAGAGCAAGGTGCCTTCCATTTTGGGGTTGTTTCTAATGTGAACATTCTCCTGTGTCTCAAACTAGTAAGCAGACTAGGTAGGTAGACTAAGTATATATTTATTTATTTGATTTCAAAATTTTAGGGTTGTAAAAAAAGAATGACTGGCACTTCTCTGGAAGATATACACACTGTCTTCTTTGTGTCTGCATTTTTGGCACAAGGGAGATCCACATATCCACTTTTTTTAAATTATTCATAGGAAAGTCATGGTATCCATCAGATTCAGTCACTCATTTTTTTAATTTGATAAATCATTTAATATGAGTTAGTGTTCATATAAAACACTCAAGCCTGTTTTGCTTGCTACTCATGTGAACTTTAAAAATCTGTAGCATCATCTGGAAAGCAAATATTGTGTTTTATGTTCACCTTATAAAATACCTTAGGGCTTTGCCAAAACAGTGCCCTTTTGTTCCATGCCGTGTGGCTGCCCTGTAGATGAAGTCTTCTGGAACTTCATTAACAAAATCATTTTCAATAAAGTAGATTTCCTCTACATTACTGAATTCAACTTGCAAATAATAATAGAAAGAAATGATCATACATATCCCATAGCTTTGCTGAAATGATATAATTAGATGCTAGTTGTAGAATGCCTAGAATTGTATCTTTCACAAAACGTATATTCATCCTATTTATTTCCTTCCCACCTCCCTGCTTTGGAGCAATATAATGTCATCAGATTCCTACTCTAAATAACATCATGAAACTGCAGGTGGTTTGTTGATCTAATTCTTAGAACACCTAGGCTCTGTCCAAAAACATTTTTTTCATGATGGAGAGATTTAATTTAATTCAATTTTTATTTCATAACTGATGACTACCATTTATGTTACCAATGAACTTAGGTTTACTGTTGAGTGGATATTCTGAATATGCTGCCTAAACCCTTTTTACCCCCTTCCAAAGCCCATAAAAGTGGCAACATTTTGATATTATTCACTGATCCACTTGATAAAGAAACTAAACGAGGTGAATGTTGGCTTTGTTTAGATTTTTGTATCCTCACTGGTGGTTCTTTATTTCTGCAATAATTTGTTGAAAGCTGGTGGTTAGATGGTATGTAACCTTTAATTCAGCTACTGTTAGCACTTTTGTATGCCAGAGAGAGGTTCTGAAATTTTCAGTAGGCCATGGACTCATAATAGGGAATCTTAATTGTTCCCTTAGTACTGCAGAGCCATCATGACATCTGAGTTATATACGTTTCTGATGTATAACCTTCAGCTCAACATTGAAGAAAGGAGCAAGGCATGTGTCCCACACTTCACACAAGAAGAGGAAGTGAGATTTTTTTTTTTTTACTTACATTGTCAAGGAATCTTAAGGGATTGGTCTTGGTTAATTAGCAATTAGTAAAATGAGTAGCAAGCTCCTGATAAAATATTGTTAGGGAAATTGGGAAACAGAAGGTTACCCAAGCCACTAACTTAATCTTTGGGGAAGAGGAGGAGGTAGGAAGAGAGGGAATCGAGGAGCCAACAGGGCCCAGCGCGTGTCTGGCGCTGTAGCTGCCCGTGTCCTCTAGCATATTATCCCAGCCGTCCTCTCTCTGCCCTGAAGCATGGTTCTGAGGCCCCTGAGACCGGAATCAGCTCAGAAATTAAGACTTGATTAAAGACTACTGAGATGTTCATGTTGGAAATAGAAAATGATATTATGAAAATTGATGTGTTCGTCTTTGTTTATAAAGACAGCACGGTTAACTCACCGCCATTTGCATTTGAGCTGATGGCAGGTTTGGGCGGAGCTGTCTACACTCCAGGGGAAGGGCGTGAGTCTGCCAGGCACTCACACATCGGGGGTGCAGTCCATGCAGTGACACAGAGCAGAACCACCTGGCTGACATGGTCTCGGAGCTGGTCCCTTGAGAGGGGGACGAACCTGACCAATACCATGAAATAATTAACATGGGTCCTCATCTGTGTGCTAAGAGCTACGCACATGGTGCTTTTCACACTTAGAAACATACAGCTGAACAACAAAGTGAAACAAAATCTTTATAGGACACTGGCCAGTTCCAGTGAATGAACTGTGGTTTGGGAACATAGAGGACTTTTTAACTCCGACTCCATAGTGTTTTCACTTGTGGACTCTGCTGAACTAGAAGATCCCTTCCTCAATCCTGTTGCTCACACTTTCTTCCAAGGGACTGAATCTGGGGAGACATTGAGAAATGAGGTGAATTAGGAAATATTTTATGGTTCAACAGCTGATAAATGGGTATACATTTTTTCCATTGTTTCTCTCAGATATTTTTGGCCCCACTTTGGTTAAATTTATTAGATATCACTATATATATAATTGGAATGATATGCTGAATTGTATGAGCTTCAAATGGTGATGATTTTCTTATCAAATTCTTCATTATCATCTTGATTCTAATTATGTGGTAGGTGAGCCTGGGTGAAAAACATGGATTTTTCAAGGGAGACCAGTATGACTTTAAATTCTGACCTTACCTCTTCACTGATTTAGTCATCTTGATCATTTAACTTCCATGCGCCTCAACTTTCCTTCCCTTGAAAATGGGAATAATGCAGCTTATACCTAAGGGTAGTTGTGTGTAGACTCCTTTCCATACCTAATTCCTCTTATGCAACTGTACTCATAATTTTCCCAGGACAGATTCTCCTTTTCATCTTCACCAATAAGGAATATTTTAAGAGGGTGGCAGAGATCTAAAATCATTTTTTAAAATCTTCATCCTAATCATGCCTTTCCATACTTAGAAGGCTCCAGTTTTCGACTTAGGAGGATCCTAAGTTCTGTGAGATTTGTTGGAATTATGTTTCTATCTTGGTAGCTATAGCTACTCTGTGATGAGTTCCAAGTGATAGGGACATCGAATGAAAATGAGTTTAGGAATCTACTTCATCGACTGTTTATATATATGTATTCACAAAAATAAAAATGAAGAAGAAAGTGAAATATTATTGGTTGACTTAAAAGGAAGAGTTATCCTGTGCATATGTCAAGTTTCTTAATCTGTGATAA